>NW_022900919.1:39219512-39229742 GCF_012274545.1 Fukomys damarensis
GCACTTGCAAGGCAGGCAGCAGAATCACTGAGCTAAAACTCTTGCCCAACATAGAGTTATTTTAAAGTAAAGAAACTCCCTTTACTTTAAAAATTGGTACTGATGTAAAAAGTATTAGCCAAATGCTAGTCAATATTCAGAAAATAACTATAAATTGGTATGAATATGTATTTGTTATTGAATATTTATAAGAATAAATATAAAAGCTAGCTCACATTCAACTTGAGTATGAACTAATCTAAATTCATAACAGGTTAAAAAAAGATAAAAAGTGGTTAATTTTTGTTTTAATTTATTTTCTTTTCATTATTTTATTAAATGACCTGAAGTGATTTTTAAAAAATGGAAATCTGAAAATTAAATTATTAGTTTATAGTTCCTACCAGAACTCTCTCCAAAAATAATAATCCTGGATGTCAGTAACATAGAAGTACAAATCCATCTTTCTCTAGCATTGAATGTGGAACATAACAATGAGATTATGTGGAGTGACATGTTTGTATGATAACCTCATGTGAAATTATCAGAGCAATGCCTCAGTGAAGATAATTTCCAGTTCATTCACTTATTTCATTCACATAGCATACCATTATTTAGAATTCTAAATTTTAGTTACTAATTATTTCAGTCATAATCCAGACTCTTGTTATTCTCAACACATATTTTAATATCCAGACAATATTAACAGTTTGTCCCAAAGCTCCCTCCATGATTACTGTGATTTTCTAAAAATCTTACACTTTAGGGATGTCCTCCTATTCTTATCCTCAACTTATTTGGATTCTGAATTGCTTAACTTTTGTTTTTAAGGACTTCTGAGGAGCATATTTTGTCCATAGCATCCATCCAGGTGATATGAAGAAAGATCACATCTACCTTGGTACAAAGATGCTCTGTTTCCCTGTACCCTATAATTGTCACACAGTTTACGGAGGTCGTTTTACTTTCTAGCTGACTGACTGCATGGATAGGAACAGCACCAGACAATGTTAACAGGGCAAGGCAGCATTGACAAGAATTGATGTCCAAGGACACTCTTCTATCTATTTCCTTACTGGCTCTCATTAGCCAGTAAAGTGCTTCTATGAGATTAAGAGGTAAAGAAAATGTATTAATTGTACTAGGTTGTATGAAAATTTAAGATTTCTTCAACACACAAGTGCACTTTGTGAGGGGAATTACTATTTTTTAGGTACTAATTGGAAGAGGGTCCCATTTTTTTTTCAATATAATAGCAGGTCACAGTACTCATATCTCTATGGAAAAATTAAGCATGCAAATATATCAGCTGGTAGCAAGTTAAACTAGTGATCTTTTAACTAGTTACTTTAAAGAATAGAAATTTCTCCCCAGAACTAAAACCTCAGTATATAAAGATCACAGTAGAGAAATGAACATTTTGGAAATACATTTGGATCCAATGTCTTATGAATTTGACACCCGCCTTTATCTTTACAGCTCTCCATATTCTTAGAAGTATAATGCTCCATGAAACTCATTTGGAAATCAATAGGAATAAACTAAGAGAACTTAGTAGAATACTTTATGGCTTTATTTGACAAGACTCACACAAAGGGGGGGGGTCATCATTCCACTCTCAATAACCACTCTTTCAGGACTCTGAATTGTATCCAAATCTTAGATTTCATTATGTGAGCAAATGGGTTTCACACCACTACTACTTCTGGCTCTCAACCCTAGAGATTCCTTATTAATTTCTACACATAAAAACTCTGAGTGCTTGATTCAAGCAGATGCTTCCAAACCTTGGTAGTGAGTTCTGCCAGTCCTGGCTCTAATTATGCACTATCCAAACCCTTGAAATATAGTCAGGTTAAGACAATTCAGATCATGGTTTTAGGAAATCACAGTGTCTTTGAAATGGATGACCATCTTCAAACCCAAAGGTGATGGAAGATGTGATTCCATGGGGGAGGAGGACTGTAGAAGATGTTACATAAGCAACAAGAATAAACTGAACTAGAGATGAAGTTTTTTTTTTTTTTCTATTCCTCTTCCTTCTGAAGTCCTGGAACATCTGCTGTCCACTTAGGCTGCTAAAGCAGTCGGATACCTTAGATCTTCAGTGCCAAAGGAGAGTTACGAGTGCTTGCTAAACAATGCTGCACCGTAAGTTTTCAGAACAACTTCCAGGAAGCTCAGAGGCGTGGCCTTCAGACTAAGTTTGTGCTTTCAAATGATTCCAGTCCTAATATAAGATCACAGTATCAATTTTAGTGTAATTAGATGCGGTTCTTTTGCTGCTTACTCTATAGATCCCACTCTGGACAATGGGCTCAAATGATGTGCAAACTCCTCAAAGCATAAACTAGATGGCTTCCTATGTGCACAATTATCGAAGTTTGGTAGTGTTGGCCAAAGTAAAATCTTCCAGGCAAAGTAAGATCCTCTGAGACTTGGACCTAAAAGGAGGCATTTTCAGTGTTACTATTTTCTGTGTGATACTCTAATAAGACCCACATTCATAGGATTATGAGAATGTGGATAATAAATTTCAGCATTATGTAGAAGAGGAAAGACAGCTGAGTCCAACAGACAGCTGCAAAAGTTCATTTTTTTTAGTATCCTTTATTATCAGGATGTAGAATCGGAATCTGAACACCAAAATCATAGGCAGCCAAATTATATTTTAAAATAAGAGAAGGAAGGAGGCTTATATTGTATTTATTCTTTCTTTTGACTAGGGATAGAGGGCTATCTTCTCATAGAAGTATGGGCTATTTCTTTATTTTAGGAAAAGTCTTTGGATAAAAATATGACTTGGTTGGCTATGACCAGTCCTCTCTCCAGTACAGTTAGGCCACTGATGCAAAGAAATCATTTGGCTTAGATAATGGTTAATTCACGGAAAAAAGATAACCTATTTGAAACTTCTTTTCAAATAAATATTCTTCCTAGCACAGTCAAATATTGAGGTGAAACTAAAATTTCTTTAGATTGCCTTTCCTTTCCGTCAGAAGCAAGGCACACTCCATTCTCACAGTTCTGGAAGCTCAGCAGAACAAACAGCAAATTGGATTTATATGCATACAGTTATTTCTCTATTCAGTGTGCCATGTAGAAAACCAAATCCTATTCACCCAATGGCTCCCAAGAAAGACAGGTGGCCATAAAAATATAGGATGGGAAAAAAGAGACAGATGTATATTTTGCACAAGCAAATGAGTTTGATGTCATTGGGAAGCTATTTGTGTTGTTGAAACCAAAGTCCTAATGGACATGATGACACTTGAGCCTTGGGTATGGAGTAGTAGATACCAACATATTGGCCCATTTTCTTTTGCTATAAGAAAATATCTGAAGCCAGGTACTTGTGGAGAAAAGAAGTTTGTATAGATATTTTATTTAGTTTTAGAGGCTGAACTCTTAAGGTTGGTAGCCCCATCTGTTCCTCTGATGTGAATACCCTTGGCTGCTTTACAGTATGATGGAGAAGCAGGAAGGGAGATGGCTGCCTACAGGAGCTGAGTGTGTTAGGTATCCTCCCATCCTGTGATGTGTTCACCCATATGATGCAGCTCTAACTGGCAGCCAGACATCATATGTTCTGCTGGAGCTAATACCTTGCCCTGATGCAGATGCTTCTGATAAGGTACCCTTTCTCTCCCATATTCTTTGTCCCCATTGTTTTGAGCCAAGCTGGGGTGCCCTCCTCTTTCCTTATTGAATGCCTTGGAATGTCTGCATCAGGAATAGTTATTGCCACTTTTCTGTTACCATGGCTATTTTTGCTTTGATCTGGTCTGTCTGTCTGTCTGTTTGTCCATATCTATGTATCTTCCTATGTGTCTACTGATAATTTTTGCTTTGAAATATATTTACACAAGCAAAGGCAGGTAGAGAGGTGACCCAGAAAACTTAGAAACTGCATAAATCAAAAGTTCATAGCCATAGAGTTGGACTAAGAACAGAACAAGAACTATCTGCAGATGCCTGAATCCCTCATGAGAATCTTTCTATTATATCACCTCCTTGAATATGTTTCCATGAGACATTCATCTTTTACCACAAGCTTACTTCACATCAAATCATCTAGAGCTGATGAACCATCCAATCCAGGGAATTCTTTTTATGTTCTAATAATGACTTTCAACTTAAATGGAGAAGTTTTAACCTTATTACTTTTCTACTGCATTGTTCTTTCTGCTTTCTTTCTTTTTTACTTTGTTTCCTTTGTGGTCGCCATGGGTCTGGACACACATTTTGAGAACACTCGAGGGACTAGTATATGGGTAGCAGAGGACTGCATCAAAGATTCTTCTCCATCTTCCTTAGCTACTGATCTTTCCAGTACATTTTCAAACCTAGAGACCCTTCTTTTTTATTCATTGTTAATACCTTTCCACTTTTTTCATTCTTTCCAGTGAGTAGGCTTACGAGGGCACACAAGAGCCTATTGCATATGTTCCTCCCCAATCTGAACATGAACTTGACACCAGCCATATGACAGGTGTCTGTCCAATGGAAATTTTAAAAAGCTGTAGATCAGATGGTTTGCAATAATTTGAGAGCCAATTGTTAACCATTTTCTTTACCAGCACATTCTTCTTTCTGGTCCATTTAAAAAAAAAGCCACACCTGTGGCTACTAAATCTGTTTCTTTACAAAGAAATTCTCTTTTGCTAAAGATGTAGAATAAGGATGCTATCTTACAGTCCTCCAACAATGTCAATATTTTCCAACTGGCTGGATATCTCAGCCTGGTCATTCTCTGGTTCTCTAAGTTGGAGCAAGAAAGATATACTTGGACTTCTTCCCCAATCAGGCACATATCTGTTAATAGCTCAAGGTAAGGAGCCGCAGAGACTTTGCCTGCCTTTACCACCTGCACTGCCTCTTTAAACTAAGAATAATGACAACATGACGAACCCCCAGTGAAGCCAGCAGAGGATTTACCCAATAGCTCACATTATCTTGATAAGCACCAAATTTTAGAGTCATTTTTTTATATATCAGTGAATAATTGATACAGCATCTCTCCAATAGACACATTTATAACTGAATTTCAAACAACTCCCTGGCTGCTTACTTTGGCTAGGAATCTCTCCTTTTTAAAGAGCTCATCTTTGGTAAGATTTGGTCATAGGAAATATGAGAAATCTAGGATAGAGTCTTCAACATGTAAAGGAAAGAAATCTGATGTAGAAGTTGACTAAACAGGGCATCTTCAAAAATAAACACACAGAGCTGCAGCTGGCCACAAATCCCCTGCATAAAATTCTTAGGCACATCCCAAAGGTAAGAACAGTCATCAGAGAGCAAATTGGAAAGAGTGAATTTCCTAGCTCTTTTATTCTTTTGAGTCTCTGTAGTTATTTAAAGGTTTCTGTCTGAATATCCAGAACCCCTCTTGGAGTGGCTGCTGTATGTCTTGAAAGAATTATTTCGTGTTATCCTACCAAGCTAACACTTTAAAGAGAGTAGAACTGGGAACAAGTGACTCCATTTGAGGGAACAGAAACTGTCTCCTGAGAACATTGAAAAGGATATCAATGACAATATCTCTTGGGCACTTGATGCCTATATTTTGCTTTATGGACTGAATAGTAGGATTTGTACACTTGCCAGATCATTCTAGAAGGAGACACCTTATAATAAGGACCCACTCAGGATTCATAAGTTCTTGAGTCTCTCCTGGAGTTGGCACACCTCAAAATTTAGCAGTAATCTTTCTTAACCATATATTTGCAGAGAACTACTTATTCTGACAACATGCCCTAGTTGAAGGTATTGGAGTTGAATTTAAAAATATAAAAGACCGCCCTGCCCAGAGCCGCCATCCTCCAGCTCCCGGAAGGTAGCCTGGGCCCTGATCCACCAAGGGAAGGAGAGCCACACCATCTCCTAGCCCGAGCCGCCATCACTCCAGCACCAGGAATGTAGCCACTCAGGAGCCCCTGAGCTCCCATACCCCCCCACACACGTGCACTCTCAGAACTCCTGATTGTGCCAGTCTTTGGACCCACTCTGCAGAGGCAGAGGTGGTCATAAAGAGTATTTTTCTGAGTTCCCAACTTTGAACATCTTTAAAGAAAAGGTGTGGGAAACCTGTAGTAGAATGGTGTGGAGTTCAACTGTTCAGAAGGTTGGGGAACTCAATCTCGGCTTGCAGCCTGAGGTCATTCTGCATCATGGGATTCAGCCATCAGCTAAATTAGATCAGGGGGTCTTCCGTCCTAGCTCTGTCTGAGCCATTAAATGCTAAATATACTATATTGAAAAGTTTGTTCACTGCAGACATGTTCTGGACTGCTTCTTGATTTCAATATAATTCAAATGGCTTAAGGGTGATAGACTAGTGACTACCACAGGTGGTCAGTTTCCAAATTGTGCTTGATTATAATGTGTTGCTGATGGTATCAGTTGGGATAAAGGATTGTGGTTGATTTGATGAGCTGTTTTCTCTGATGTTATGAAGATGAGAATGTCTGTGGGTCATTAGAGACCCAGAAGCTAGGGTGCAACTATATCAGGAAGATTTGGGTGATAACCCAGAGATTAAAACAAGGAGAGCTCGACAACAAAAATAAAAATGAGAAAACACTTAAGCAAAACACAAAGACAGACTTCCAGTTCACCAATGGCAAACAGTAGGGCAAATGAGGATGAAAAGGCTGATAGTGAACCACCAGGACACCCTGAACTCAAAGCACAGGAAGTAACAAACCAGATCAATCAGGCTCTAGAAAAATTCAAAACAGAAATAATTTCCCAGATAACCATAGAGATAGTGAGCAAAATGGAAGTTGTGAATCGAGACTCTAGAGCAGAAACTGACCAAAAAATAGATGAGCTCAGGACCATGATAGAAGCCATGAAGGCCAAACATAAGAAAGAAATGGAAACAATAAGCTCCCAACATAGGAAAGAAATGGAATCCATAAAACAGATTCAAACAGATAACCAGGAGATTAAACACTCCATTTTAAGTGTATGCAACAGAATAAAAGAATGCGAAGATAGAATCTCAGATATGGAAGATAAGATTGCAGTCAGTGACCACGAAAAGAGAGATCTCTTAAAAACAGTAGGGGATCATGAGAAATTGATCCAACAACTCCTAGATGATGCAAAGAAGAATAACATAAGACTGATAGGAATCCATGAAGTAGCAGGAGAAAATACAAAGGACTTTAAAAAGGTGTTCACAGAATTAATGACAGAAAATGTCCCAAACAGAGGGGAAGAATTTGACATTCAGATAAGTGAGGCATATAGGACCCTAACTAGCCACAATCTAAAAAAATCTACACCTAGACGTATAATAATCAAGATCTCAGAAACCCACCAGAAGAACAAAATACTACAAGCAGTAAGAGAAAAGAAACAAATCACATGCAAAGGAAAGCCCATCAGAATCACAGCAGACTTTTCAACACAAACCCTTAGGGCAAGGAGAGCCCGGAATGAGATATTTCAAGTACTAAAAGAGAACAACCTCCAACCTAGACTGATGTGTCCTGCAAAACTCTCTTTCAAAATGGATGTGAAAATAAGACACTTCCATAACAAAGAACACCTGAGAAACTACATGAATAACAAACCAGCACTACAAACAATTCTAAACAAGATCCTAGAAAAAGACAATGAAGGCAATAACACCATGAGGCCCAACAGAGCAAATCAAATAGGCAAGGCAAGAAATTAAAAGGAGAAGGTGAAAAAGTAAAAACAGTCAACAAAAGGCCAATAACATGTCAATAATAGGTCAGTACATATTAGTTATAACCATCAATGTCAATGGCCTCAACTTACCAATCAAGAGAAATAGACTGGCAAAATGGAATAAGAAGCAAGATCCAACAATATGTTGTATACAAGAAACACACCTAGTGCAACAAGAAGCCCATAGACTAAAAGTGAAAGGACGGAAAACAATTCTCCATGTGACAGGAGCCCAGAAAAAAGCAGGGGTAGCAATCTTATTTGCAAAGTAAATTTCAAACCAAAACTGATTCTAGTATTATTGATGTAGGACAGTACTGTATCATACCTCTGTGAATGTAAAATATCTTGTACCTGCTTTATGATACATAGTAGTGACTGTGCTTTATCAGAGCTATATTTAATGATATTACTCTAGAATGTTCTCTTTCCAGATGATGATTAAGATGCTAATAAAAAAAAAAATGGTGCCAGGTACCACAACAGCAACAGAATTTTGCTGTTTTCTGGGTATTATTCTTTTCTTTGTTTTTTTGTTTTTGTTTTTTTAATGGAGTGTGCTGAATGTCTATAATTTTGTTCAGATGACTGCAGAACCTGGAAAAGCTGTTGCTGCTATTGATGCATAACATACTGCTTTTATTGGTCTTTTAATATAAATATAAATATATATACATATATATGTATAATTTGAATTTTTGGAAACTTTAACTGTGCTCTCAACTTTGGAAAAAGTTATCCCAATTTACTGTGTTGAGTTGGTATTGTACAGAAATGGACAGCCATATTGGTCTAGAAATGTTAATTTTTTTATTTTTATTTTTTCATTTTTTTCCATTTGTACAGGGGTAACACACTGTATTACATATGTAAGGTCATATCTATGTGGGTTTGATTACAGAAACTAATAATGTATTCTTTAAATAATGAAAAAAAAAGAATGAGATAAGACTACAAGAGCAAGAAGCAATTTAAATATGTTAAGGGACCATTTTCATCTTCAGAATTAAGGATTATTTTAATCTTACATCATTGCCTTTTCTCTTTTACTTTTCTTTTTAGTTTTATTTTAGGATTCCCTATTTTTAATGTTCATACAGAGATTTATTTAACTGAAATACTGAATAGTTTCTCTGGTGTGAAAAACTATAATAATACACAGGATCCTAATGAGATCATCAATAATTTGAAATAGGAAGTAATGGCTAAAGGTGTAGCGAAAGTGGGAAGGTTGGGAGAAAGGTGATAAGGGAGAGGAAAAACATATGAGAAATTGAAAAAAATTGAAATAAAGTGTTTGTAAATGGGGAGGGGAGGAGGGAGTGAAGGGAGGGCAGGGACAAGGGGAAAAAATGAGAATCAAGACCTGTCATGTAAAGGTAAAGTATCCCAATAATGAATGTAACTGTATTGTATACCTAGATTGTATCAATAAACTCATTAAAAAGAAAAAAAAATAAAAGACCAACAATTCCCTTGGGGCATTAACAAATCCTAAATGGTAGAAAAGCATCCAACCCAGAATTTATAATTTTCCTCATATGTTACTTTCTGGGGGATTATACATTATTAAAATTTATTGAAAAGGCAGAATTGTGTTTTTCCTTCTTCACTTGCCTGTTTTCTTTTTGCACTTCCCTTAGTAGAGCCTATAAAATGAGCCTGAGCAGGTTCCCATTAGCTGTGGTCAGTTTTAATTCCTGGTTCTCATGCAAAAGGTGATGTGTGTAGGTTCCCAATCCTGGGAGGAAACTGCCACAAAACCATTTGGGGCATTGCTTAATTTTTAAAAATGCAGCCTGTAATTTACACAACAAAATTGGGACTATAATTTAACTCATGTGAACAAATTTCTTTACTACATAGTGCTTAGTTCTGAAAGACTACTTGTCCATATCTTCCAAAAATTTTCACAGAAAAAAGATAGTGAAATATTTTTAAAAATTTTTTCCCCTATCCCAGCCAAATCTGGAGCATGGCCTCTCTAAATTTTGCAGTAAAGACAGAGAAAAGACAAGGTCAGTATTCAAACATCAACATGGATACCTTACCTCCAGAGCTACAAACTGACCAACACTTAGATCACACATTCAGAGACCAAATCTCCTTCCTGCTGGCCAGTGCTACTTCGAGAGCAAGCTGAGCTGAAAGCTTTGAGTTCCTATCTGAATTAATCAGAACTTTCAGTTCTGAGAAACAGAAATTAACTCAATATGCCCTTTACAATTGTGAAAAGGGAAATTGGCTTGGGTAATGGAAAAGCCTTAGAGTAAATCAGAGTGTCAAGTATGGATTTAGGCAAATGCTCCTCATAGCATTTGAAATAGTGTTCAAGAGTGTCAGCTACCATCACCAAAGAGCTCTACTTATGTAGAGAAAAAGATTAGAATAGTACCAGCTTTTGCCAGGTGTAGTGGCTCACGCCTGTAATCTCAGCACTCAGGAGGCTGAGGCAAGAGGATTTCTGTGAGTTCAAGACCAGCCTGAGCTACATAGTGAGTTCCAGGTCAGTCTCAACTACATAGTGAGACCCTGTCTCAAAAA
>NW_022900919.1:39229967-39239271 GCF_012274545.1 Fukomys damarensis
AAAAAAAAAAAAAAAAAAACAGAATAGTAACAGCGGTTATTTCTTACACACATCCCAAAAGAAATGAAGTACTTCTCATTTCATGGCTTCAGGGAAACACCAGTGCCTGTCTTTGATCTGGCTTGGGCTATGTTTGAAACTGCAGTCACTGAAGCCATGGCAGGGAAGGTTCTGATCTACCAGGCTTTTATTTTGTCTTGGTTCAAGTTCCTCCAGAAGTAGGTCTTGAGCAGTGGATTCCAGTGAAAAACTATTTGTTGAAAATGGCAAAGAGCATAGGTAGCTGACAGGTAAGCCAGCTAACTCAGAGTGCTATTAGATCAGATACTAATGAGAAATTGGAGCTTAATCTTGCAGGAATAGTCTCAGGCAAAAAAACAAAACTAAACTAAGAATGAACTTTGTCAAGATGTGAGAGATTTGGGGTATTTGTACTGCCATATCTACCCATTATAAGGCAAGAACTACCTTCAGGGAAATGTTCCCTCAAGGTACTTTCTACCTGCCTTGTACCCGGATGAAGAAGCTTTCATCAACATGGAAGTCCTCCTCCAACAACCACTGGAAGAGAATGGTGAGTATGGAAATTGAAAGGGCAACTGAAGGGACATGGGCAATGAACTAATAAAGTTTTCTAAGGTCATCTCCTTGTCCTTGGTGAAGAAATTGGTTTGGTAGCCATAATCAAACCATATATAATGAGAATTAGGGGGAATTTTGCTCACAAAAGAAGAACAAGGTTCTGTCCCCAGGAAAATAGTGGAAGTTTCTTTGACAGGCAAAACCAAAAGAAGTTTTCATGATTAAATGAATCTTAAAGTTTTCTTTCTCAATATACATCTGCCAAGACAGAGTGCCTACAGTGAAGAGGAGATTAAAAAATAAAAATTGAGCTTGATCTTCATAAAGATATGGATCATTATTCTTCATCCTAAGATGTTTGAAGTATATTCAATACTTTCAAGGGTAAGAAGATGGAAACTTGTACACTCAGACATCTATCTCTATCCTACTGATTATTTGGGCTTAGGAAAATACATTTTTACAACAATTGGAGGATGAGAAACATTCAAGATAGAGCTAAGTAATTATGATTTCTAGGACAAAATAATTAAAAAAGAGATATGGCAAAGACATACAGACTGCAAGAAATCCTAGTGGCCAAAGAGAAAATAGTTATCATATTATTTTGATCCCTTTGTTTTGTTTTTGCTGTCATCATTATTACTTGGTGAAGAGCATATTTTATGTTTGACAGTTTACCATTTTTAAAAGATATGTTTCACTAATGGCTTTTCCAAATGAGGATTATTGCCCAAGGAGCACTGCACACATAGCAGTGAGACATCTGCAAGCAAGCAGACATTAAAGAAGTCTGAAGTGATTTCTACTGCAGTGAGCAGAATATTGCCAAACCTGCTAGTTGCCTGGATTTCTGGCTGCCTAATAAATCTTTCCATTGTGTATCCTGTGAATGTTGGCTTATGGTCTTCATACATCAGAATGGCTCAAAAGGGGCTCACTGAAACTCACCCCAATATCTCCACATCTCATTTTCAAGTAAGTCGGAGTAGGACTTTTCCAATATCATTAGTAAGAGAGGTCTTCAGCAATGTACAAGATACATATTTCATTTCTGTGTTTGTCTTTTTATCCAAATCAACACCAATACATTTATTGGAAGGAAATGAGGTCCAGTCTTACCAGGAACTCTTAGGCTACAGAAGACTAAATACACGGATCTACCTCATTCCTGCATATTCACACAAATGCACAGGTGACCCATTCCTGCACATGAGGTGTCGGCATTAAAAAGAAAAGAGTAAGATAAGGGAACACTTGTAACGAGGTTTATTTATTTTTTGCTTGTATTTTTGTGAAGTGGAGAAGTTTTATGATTCTGGATTCCTGGAATTTGTTGGAATCATAAAAAATATATTCTTTTAGTATTAAAATCCCAAGTAAATTTTACTTCTCACTCTCTTTCAATTCAATTTTCTATTCCAAATCTCAGTTATAGTCACATTCATCTTTTGATTTTTATCTCTATCTAAATTTTCTCAAAATAGAATCTTTATTATTTATTCCCTTTTAATAAGAAGGGAAATGGGTAAGATCTTTTCTATGCAGTTTCATCCTACAGTCCACAAATGCTCCAAGATCAGAATAAAGCAGTAGAATGAAGTCAACAGCCCTTGCACCATTCATTGGAAAAATTTCATCTAGAAAAACACAACTTCTTTGGTGATAACAACCTGGAGTGTACGGTATAGGAAAAGATGCACCACAAGTTATCATCTACTATGCTGCAGATGTGAGAAGTGACTCAGTGGTGATCCTAATGAATTGAATATTTAGACTCTTTTCCTAAGAGCAGTTTTATTCAATGAAAACCTCAAGATCATTAACAGAAACTTCTGGTTTGCTGCTCAAAACCATCTTCAAAACCCAAACACCCACCTTCTTGTGGTGGTTCACCTTGACAGCGGCAAATCACTGCATCAATATTTGACAATTTAAATTCTTGTAGCCTCGAGATAGAATGGGTTAAAGACCCCAAAGAACCAGAAACCTGAAGGTGTGCATCTACTTAGCAGAGAGAATCCTAAATGATAAGGTCTGTACTTCAACCAAAGGCTGATTTCTCTCTTAAATAGTGATTTCTTGGATAAGTGAAATGGACCAGAACTCGGCAGTAGATACCCCAGAGAGGCCAACAGGAAAATGTCTGAACCCAAAGAGGTGTCTCATAGAGGCCAGTTCTAGAAGAATAGAAAAAGAAAAGAAAAATCTCCCCTGAAGCCATTCCAAACTTGTCTGGGGTAGAATATGGAAAAGTGGAATGAAAATGTTGGGGTGTTTTTCTTCTTTTTTATGTGCTCTGTATTATTGGCATCTTATTGCCAGAAGATATTGGAGAGCCAACAATATGCAATGTGGAGCTTTAAAAATAAATCTTGTCTTGGAGCTATCCAAGCTGCTTGTCATGAAAATGAATTTTTTTTTCTGGTGTGCCAGCACTGAATAACTACCAAATCAAGCTTCCCTGAGGGCCATGTTAAATATGAGAGTGATGGGAAAAATAGTAAAGGGACGAAAGGCTACTATGATGGCAAGAGTGGGCAGGCAGAATGAGAAGAAAACATGTGCGTGACAGTCTGAAGAGTAGACAGTGTTTTAGTTTTCATCATAGCATGGACATTGTGGAGAAAGAAGCACATCATCGAGAGCTATAAACAAAGCCACTTGTTTTTGTGGAAAAAATAATAGTGCAAGGTCAATGGAACCTGGGTTTTAGTGGGTAATTTTCCTTACAGTACTTCTTGCCATGTAATCATGAGTCTCTAAGCTTTACTCACTCCATGATGAACGTCTCCCTTTTGCAATATTTATCTTCTTTTTCAGTTGAGACATGATTGATAGCTTAGACCACTGAGCACATTGTTCTTTCTTAATTAGGCAAATTGAGCAGGACTTACCCAATGTTTCATTCCCAACATACTCTCCTAACATGAGAAGTCAGAAAGAAATAAATGTATGTGCCAACATATACCAGGAACAACTTCGCAAAATCCATGAGCTCATGGCCTTTGATCTGTTACTGTACTGAATGACAGTCACTGGAGGTCTTAGTAGGTTTGGTCTGCTATAAACTGAGTGGCTTATAAAGAAATTTATTTCTCAGAATTCTGGATACCGAGCAGTACAAGATCAGAATGCTGGCATGCATAAAATCTGTTGGTATCTATATTTCACTCCCATTACAGTTTACCAACTTCTTGAGTTTGCACATGGTGGAACAGAAGAGGTACCTCTCCTGTGCTTTGTTTTTTACATCACAGCATAAATCTCATTTGTGTGGCCTCCACCTTCAGAAGCTAATCATCTACCAAAGGCTTCACATCTGTACAATCATAGTGGTCAAAATGTTTCAAGAAAATAATTCCTTCTGAGAGGGAGTATAACCGTTTAAAAATAGCAGTGGAAATGGATGGTGAGAATGCGGAAGACATAAAAGAGGATTAGAAATCTGTAGGTGTCATAGCTTAATAGAATTCTGATAAATTAAACTCTTTTTAAAAACAACCTGGGATACAAATTTGTTGGTAAAGTAAAATACTGGAAAGACTATCAGACAGTCATATCACTTAAGTCACATATAGTAAAGAGTGGCTTAAGTGCATGGGGGTGCATTTGGGACCTTTTGCCCACTTGCTTGCCATCCTCCATCCTCTATTGCAGCAGGGCTAGAGCAGCTGCAGGGGCAATGGCCTGTGGTGCTCATCAGAGTGTTGATGCAGCCTGCTCTTCCTAAAATACCATGGTTGTATACTTTGGTGACCCCCTAACCTAAGACAACACTGTCAAGGCTGACGGTTATGTCATCACCACTGTCCCTCCTCCAACTTGAGAGTGGCTCTCCAGCTTTGGAAATAGCTATGGAAAGATTTAAAGACAAACACATTCCATACGCCCTGAGACAGGGACAGCAGAAGGGAAGAACAACACACAG
Organism: Fukomys damarensis; assembly: GCF_012274545.1. NCBI lineage: Eukaryota > Metazoa > Chordata > Mammalia > Rodentia > Bathyergidae > Fukomys > Fukomys damarensis. Next base: position 39,234,481 of record NW_022900919.1, read on the forward strand.
ACGCTCTAGGCCTGGAAAGGAAGAGGCTGAAGAGGAGAATTATTGAGAGAATAAGGGTACACAGGTACTGGGGAAGACAACGCAACACAGAAATGCCTGGTATCCAACATATGCACAGGAAAGTTGTAAGGCTGCTAGGCATCCATCCCAGCCAGATCTGCAGGCACTGAGTAGATGCTAAGTAAAAGCTAAGGCAGAGTCAGGGGAAGCTTTCCAGGAAGTTTCTGTCAGATCACTGGCTGACATCTGAGATAAGAGAGCAAAGATTTTCATGACCACACATGGCAAGGTATACAGGCTTTGTAGAAATATTTTGGAAAAGTAATTGAATTAAAGGATGACTATCGCCATGTTTATCAATAACAGCCAATTTTGGAGAAAGGAGAATCTGATCTTCTAAGTTGTAATAAGGAAATAGTTCACACTCCCTGAAACAGGTGTATTGAAACACACAGACACACACAAATAAAAATTTAAATAAATAAAAATTTTAAAAGTGAGGAAATGGAGAGATAAGAAATCTCATACAGGCTAACGGGATTATAAAATGCTATAGCCACTGTAGAAAACAGGAAATTCCTGAAAAGTTAAACATAGAATTGCCGTGTTACCCAGCAGTTCTGGGTTCTGAATTAACTAACAACCAGTGTTTAAATAAATACATGTACTTTCATGTTCATAGGACATTATTCACAATGGCTAAAAGGCAGAAATAGGCCAAGTGCTCAAACGGTCATCAATGGATGATATAATAAAATCTGATATTCAATAATAATTAATTAGTTGCCCAATAATATAATGTAATGTTATTCGGTTATAAAAGGAATGAAATATCAACCTGCCACAGATTAAAATTAGACCCTTATCTTTCGCCGTGCACTAAATTAAAATCCAAGTGGATTAAAGATCTAAATATTAAAACAGAAACACTAAACTTGCTGGAAGGTAAGTTAGGCAGAACTCTGGAAGACATTGGTATAGGAAAAGACTTTATGAACAAATCCTCAGTAGCACAGGAACTAGCAGATAGAATCAACAACTGGGATCTCATCTTACTGCAACAGATATATTTTGAAAATATCTTCAGTAAAAGAAATCATACATAAAATTTCACACACTGTGATTTAATGTATATGGACTGTCTAGAATAAGTTAAGCCATATAGATAAAAAACAATTGGTGGTTGCCAAGAGGGAAATTGGCAATGGCATGGGGAAATTGCTTATTGGATATGTGGTTTCTTTTTGGTTGATGTTTGGGAACTGGGTAGAGATGGTTATAAAATACTGCTAATGTGCTAATATCCACTAAATTGCTCCCCTTACAAAAGATGACCTTATGATATGTGAATTTCACCTTCATAAAAGTCCAAGACCGCTGACTTGAGGGATGAGAGAAATAGATGATTGAGGGGGTGGGTAGTCAGTGCTTGCTTCCTTTTTCTCATCACTGATCTAGGAATGAATTGAAAGTGGTGGAACAGTTTTTTGCAGTAGTGAGAAGGGAGGGAAGGTGGAGAAGGAATACACAACAAAGGCAGTTACAAGTGTAGATACAGAATAACAGCTGGAAGTAGAGGCTGTTCCCATCTGAGGGGAATTATGCATAGGAGCAATATCTGTGAAGTAAAGGTTGGCACCAAGCTTAGAAAGGAGTTGTGTTTAGGAAAACTTGAAACAGATCCAGGAGAGGAGGGAAACAGAGTTAGTTGCATAACAAATCACACAAGGGTTGATGCCAAAATGAATTTTAATATCACATTTAGTTTCAAGTGCACATATCTCTGTGTGTGTGAGCATTATATTTGTCTCTAAGAAACAATCATCTTTCCCTGAAAAACTATAATAGTACACAAGATCCTAACAAGATAATTAACAATGTGAAATAGGAAGAAAAGGGATAAAGGTATAGGGAAAGTGGGAAAGGTAGGAGAAAGGGAATAAGGGAAAAGAAAAAATATGAGAAAATGAAAAAATGGAAATGTGTTTGTAAATGGGGAGGGGTAGAGGGGGTGAAGGGAGGGCAGGGACAAGGGGAAAAAAATGAGAACCAAGACCTGTCATGTAAAGGTACAAGATCACAATGATGAATGCAACTGTACTGTATACCTAAAATGTACCAATAATAAACTCAATACAAATAAATTAAAAAAAAAGAAAGGATCAGCTACCTGATTATGGTTATAAAGAAATTTTTGGAATGGCCTAGCTTTATGATTTTGTCAGATGAGAGTTTTGCCCATCAGTGAGGCAGCGCAATGAAAATAGAATGATAGAGTATGATCATTCACAGCAAAATATTTTAATTGAACAGTTCAGAAATATACGGTGCCTTGCTACTGAAAGACTCAGCCATGAGAACTGTAGGGATGAGGTAGTCTTGGGGTAAGCTCATGAAATAAGGCCGTGGATGGACATCAAATGCTTAGAAGAAGCACACATGTATATGTTGACAGTCCCAAGGATGATGGCAAGACTGAGAGTGGAGAAGACAATTCACCCATTCTTCAGTGAAAGACAGGAAGGGGCAACATGAATGGTGTGGTAAGGACTGTACTGGATGACCTATGGAATCTTCCTGGTCTGGATGTGGTATTGACAAGTAGGGTGGATGATCAACCCACTCCTATCCCTCAGGTAGGTGGAGAGGTTATTTAACTGCAATGAGTGAGGCATAACAGAAACCATCTAACCATCAGGTAAGGCTTCTGAATAAATTTTGCATCAATCTGAAGAAAGATAGTTGACCTGGAAACAGGAAAGAAAATGATCAGAGCATGTCCTTAGTGTGACCTGAGAAGTCAACAGCTGTGAGCAAAGCATCTGCAACTGAGGAAACGTGAGGTGAATATGTTGGTTAAGATTCACCTAGTCTGCACTGAAATCTCTAACCCTATTAACAGCCCGTGCTCTTACTCTACCACATTCAAGGAAGCCTATTCAGACAAATCCATTTTATAGAAACACTGGCACAGAAATTGGGAAGATCTGAACTAGCAGGGGATATTGTTGATCTCAGGAAGGATACAACAGAAATGTGTATTCCTTATTATAATAAAATAAACATATATTCTGATTTGTCCTTTGGTTTCTGCTCAATCTAGGTAATGTGAGTGTGTGCGTGCATGTGTCCACGTCTATATGTGCGTGTAATCAAATATCTTATGCAAGGTATCACTTAGAAAATAACTGGGTATTTTGATGATATAAAATACAGTATTCAACATTTGAATCTTTAGAAATCAAGGTCGATTATGTAAAATATTAAGTTCATGCCTTTTTCTTGCTTTGTACTCAGAAGCCTCTTAATTTTTAGTTCTGCCTAAGACTGAAAGCTTGGATGAAAATACCTCGTGCATATTGACTCAGCTCAATGGCAGCATGTGTGCTTTGATGTAGTCATGCACTAAGTTAATAACACTCACTTTGAAAGGCCTGTAATTATATAGTTTCATAGAACACAGTAACAGAGCTCATTTAACTGTCCACTGGGAAAATATGCGTGAATACACTTTTAACAGTCTAATATTTACTTAAAATGCAATAGTCACTTGAGAGGTTTTAAGTGGGGGCTAATAGGAAGAGTGTGGAGATGATTTTGCCAATGTTAATTATTTTTACTGATGGACTAGAGAAAATGTAGAAAATAGCTGTTACTATTCCATCATGTTGTTAGATTTAAGAGTTTCAACTCTTTAGATGTCATAGTTTGACTGTTTGATTTCAATATACCTATGCCAATATTCAAATACTTGTCACTCTGACAGCCAACTGACCTGTGATTGGTCACCTCTATTCATAAATCTCTACTAGAAAAATATTCCGAACAATTAGAAGCCAACTGGTATGGGCTTGAGAGGTTTGGACCAAAACTATGATTGAGAAGACACCTTTGGCTGCCTATGTATGAAAATGAAACAGCACACAGTGACTATCTTGACATTTGAAGTAGGAAATAATGACAAATTACAGAACCAAGCAATGTCCATACCCAGGATGTTCAGGAGCAGTGTAAGCAGTTATTTTTTTATTAGCTATAGAGGCTGTTTAACATATCAGATTTTGTTATCCTTGACTTAAAATTCCAGTTTCCAATAATATAAAACTCTAAAAAAAGCCTTGGTGATAGTATTATTTAAAAATACAATTTTGTCTAGTATATATTTTTTGTTTAACAATGTTTGATTTTCATGAAATTAAGTAAAATTTGAGCTGTATATAGCTTTTGTAACATTTAACTTATCGATATGGAAATACAAGTATCAGAACAGTATTTCAGAATATGAAAATTATCATAAAAATGTGCCCATTTCTTCTAACCTTGAAACAAGAAATTCCAGAATAAACACACCTAAAGTTAGACTTATTATTTTTCTAATTCATTAAGTTTATTGTTACATTTAATGTACACAATACAGTTACATTCATTATTGGGAACTTGTACCTTTACATGATATATCTTGGTTCTTTTTTATACCCCATTCCCCTGCCCTCCCTTCAACTGTTAAGGCCCCTTGTTGCAGCTGTTGTCTGTCTGCCATGAACTGTTGCCCCTCTACCACCCTGCCTCGAAGCCAGCTGATTATGGACTGAACCTCTACAAACTGTGAACTAAATAAGCCTTTTTCCTTTAACTTTGGATGTCAGGTATTTTGTCTCAGAAATGAGAGAAAAGTAACACAGTATACTATTTCACATTTGTAAAGGCAAGTAGAGAAAATGAAGAACAGGAGGTATAGAGGTTGCATTGCTTAGTCTTCTCCAGAAGAACAGGATCAACAGAAATATATAT
>NW_022900919.1:39239313-39249678 GCF_012274545.1 Fukomys damarensis
TGTATATATATATATATGTATATATATATATATATATTACCAGATCAGAAGGAGAGTAGCCCACAATGGTTGTCTGCATGCTGGAGACACAGAGACCCAGTAGACTCTCAGTCTGAGAAGCTGGAAGCTCTAGAAGAAAAGAGATCAAGGATGCACGAGCCTCAGTTCAAGTCAGAAGGGCTTGAAGCCCTGCAGAGTCTTTGGCTGGGGATGTAGCTCCGTGGCTCAGTGCCTGCCTGGTCAGTGTGAGGCCCTGACTTCAATTTCCAGAACAACAACAACAACAGCAACAAAAAATGCTGAGGAAGCTGGAGTCTCACATCCACACTGATGGCAGCAGCAAAGGATGCACCTGCTTAAGGAGAAAGACATTTTTCACATGCAGGCTTACTTTCTCCTTTCCTTTTGTTTCATCTGACTGCGAGCCTGTACTGGATGGTGCCAGTCACATCAGGATATGTCTTTCCAGGGGTTTGGTGCCCCACATAGCAATAACCTCGGGACACACCCAGAAGTGTGCTTCAGTGATCCACGTGCCTCACAACTCAGTCACGTTGACAATTACCGCTGACTGTCTTCCCTCTCAGGGCAAGAAGACAGAGAATTTTAATGTCTTGTTTTACAACTTGTGCATAGTTTCGTTTGTATGTACATATTGGTTTTTTCTCTTTCACAGATTGAACATAATTTTACAGGGTGGTAAAAAAGAGAGAGAATGCACATGTTAAAAACTTGCTGTGTCTAAATTGGATAATTGGTGGTTAAGGCGATTACTTTCTTGCGTTTCCCAATTTTTCTACAGGGATAAATATTATTTTGATGAAAATTACAGATACGAAAATGATTAGTATAATTAATTCATTCTCAAAAAGTGGAGTGGAAGGAGATATAAATTTTCTAGGAGCTAAACTTGCTAGTCCAGCACAGACATCTCAGCAATAAATCCAAGTTTCTACATCTAAAGGATATAGTCATACATAAGTCTAAGGAAGTGTGAGTATTCTCTCCCATGTTACTTAAAACACATAGCAAATGTGTTAATATGTATTTAAAATTTAATCTAGGATTGTAGTGTCTCTGTGTTCATGTTCCCAGATGATAGACTTTCTAATTCACTCTCTCTTTAGGGGCACAGAGAAAGTTTCAGAGAAAATGATTTTTGGTTCACAGGCAGCAATATTTAGTGTAATATATTAATATGTCATCATATTATGTGCATATTTACCATAGGCAGGCAACAAAAGAATATTTCAAAACAAAATTTAGCATAGGATAGCCAAGGTAGGTGATAAAGCAATACATTTTTGATCTTGAAGACTTGTTTAAGATTTTCAATATATTAAAATACTGGGATTGATAATGAAGAGCTCTTGTTTTCTACATAAATTGCTTTATCTTATGTTCTAGCAGGTTGCTTTACTAAGTGATTCTTTGTTATTATTACAAATATTCTCATAAAACTTATTGTAAGCATCCATTTTACAAGACAACTGAATGGGAAACATTTAGCAAGCTTTTCTAAATATCTCAAAGATAAGATGCAAAGAACATTAAAGTTGAAATATTATCTTAGGGAAGGAAAAGAGAAACAAAAACTGATAATATGTGTCTTTGCCTATATTTCTAATAAATGATTTGAGTTAGAAAATTTATTTCTCCACAGGTATAGTAAATCAAATTTGTTGATTTTTTTTTCTTATAGCCCTGTGTTTGTAGTTTTGCATATTTAGATTGAGACAAATGCTAGGAAAGCAATGACACTACTAAGTCTTACTGCTTGATTTTGTTTTTCTTTCTTTCTTTCTCTTTCTTTCTTTCTTTCTTTCCTTTCTTTTTTTTTTTTTTTTTTTTTTTTTTTTTTTTTTGCTTTTAAATGACTCCAGGACAGTTTTTCTGAGTCTTGAAATTGAATAAGCAACACCACCCTCTGAAAAATTAAAAAGGCTGTTTACATTAACCAACATCTCTATTCTCCCACAATAATTACATTCATGAGTGTTGTAGTTTCTGATTCACAGGTAGTGTTATTTGTTTGTCAGAATAATGGGGCTTAGATATACAAACAGATATTAGAAGAAGAGGATCATATTTTAAAAGCGTATGTTTTCAATAATGTCTGAAATATTCAAGTTATCCAATAACTCAATCGTTCATTCACTCATGTATTCAACAAAGAGAGTTAGCCTTCTTCGTCTGTGGTTCCCACATGTGCTAATTCAAGCAGACCCAGGTAGAAAATACTTGTAAAAATTGTGTCTGTACCAAACATGTAGTTTCTTTCCTTGTGATTATTTATTAAACAGTACAGGACAACAATTATTTACCTAATGTTTATACTATATTAGATATTATGAGTAATCTAACGGTGATTTAAGGCATACAGAAAGATGTACACAGGTTACATATAAATATTATACTTTATATGAGGGATTTGCGCATCCATGGATTTTGGTATCCACAGAAGTTTGTTACGCTGTAGAGCTAAAATGTCTCCCTGAATTCTCATGTGCTCAGAGGCAGGGCTTTTGGAAGGTGGTTAACTCCTGGGGCTCTACACTCTTAGGAATATTTGGTTTCATCCACCCGGGTGTTCCGAGGTTGAGTGCTGTTAAGTGGAGCTGGATCAGAAGAGGCTGTTCACTGCGGGCGTCACCTGGAAGAGTCTATCTTCTTCCTCAAGCTCTTCTCTTCTCTCTCTGTTTCCTGGCTATCATGAAATAAGCAGCTTTCTTCTACCCAGATTCTTCCCCTGTGTCATTTATGTGATTGAGCCTGCCCAACAGGGACTGAAATTTTGAAACCAAGAGCCGACATAAACCTCTCCTCCTTTCATTTGTGGGTGTGGAATACTTTGTCCCAGTGACAGGAAATGGTAAGACAGGGGTCTTCTGGGATCAGTACTATGATCCACGGGTAGAGATTATAAGGAAATAGAGTCTGATTCAGTGTAAGACTTTCTAAACATTAGAATCCCCTAAATGATGAAATGTCCTACCTTGTAAAACAAGTTTGTTTAATGTGGAAAATGCCTGCCCAATAATATCTTTGGAAGTTATAGAATGAATTCTTCTGTAAAGTTAGTCATACTACTCTGAATTCTAAGCAGCTCTGGTCAACTTCAAGACTCAGTGTTTTCACAATTTGTCTTTTGGAGAGAAAAGCTAGCATATTTTTCTGAGTTAAACTCTGTTTTGATGTCTGTAGATCCTGATATAGGAAGATCTAGGATTTGGAACAATGTATTCCCATAGATGTGTTTTACACATAGGTTCTTTCATTAGCTATTTTATCTTGAACAACTCATTAAGCTTCTAAGGCTCCTTTCATCAACCATGTAGAAGAGTAGTAGCGCAAGATCAGAATCCTTTTGGAAACCCTCATGGACACGTAGTTTGAAATTCAAATTTTTCTAAATATTATAAAGGCAAACAGTGTATCTTGTGTGCATTATATAATGTTGCCAGTGGAACTACTGGCAGTACATGCTAATTAAACCCAAAATTTTCTATTGAAACACTTTAATTTCCCCATGACTTCAAGTACAGTTTATAATTTATATTTACACAAGTCAGGTGTTACCACCAAATGAGATTTTTTTCAAATGCTTCTCACATATACAGTGGCAGAATCAGGCCTCTCTAAAAGGACAAAGAAGTAAAAGCAGCAAATAAACATATGAAAAAATGTTCAACATCACTAGTCATTTGAGAGATGAGATGAAAACAACACTGAGATTCCACCTCACCCCAGAAGAATGGCCGCTATCAAGAAATCACACAATAACAAATGCTGGCAGGGCTGTAGGGAGATAGGAACACTTCCTCATTGTTGGTGGGAGTGCAGACTGGTACAACCACTGTGGAAAGCAATATTGAGACACCTCAAAGAACTAGGATTACAGGTCCCATTTGACCCAGCTATTCCCCTGCTGGGTATCTTTCCAAAATAATTAAAAGAATCATACCACAGTGATATATGTTCACCCATGTTTATAGTGGCACAGTTTGTAATAGCTAAAACTTGGAAATAGCTCAATTGCCCATCAACTGGAGACTGGATAAAGAAGATGTGTTTTTTTATTATAGAGAGTACTGCTCAGTCACAAAGAAAGAGAAACTAGAGCTCTTTATAGCTAAGTGGATGCACATTGAGGCCATACTCAAGGGAAATTAATAAGTCACACATATGTAAATACTGAATAGCTTCCTGGTGTGAAAAACTAAAAGTGTAAATAAGGATCAAAATGTATAATTGATATTGTGTAATAGGAATAAAAGGTCTAAAGGAGTAGGGGAAGTGGGAAGGGTAAGGAAAAGGTAAGAAGGGAAAAGAAAAAATATGAGAAAAGGAAAAACATGGAAACAATGTCTTTGTAAACAGGGCGGGTAGAAGGGGTGAGGGACAGCTGGGGAATGGGGGAAAATAGGAATCAAGATAAGACAGCAAAGGTACAAGATCCAAATGGTAAGTGTAACTGTGTTGTATACCTAAAATGTACTAATAAACTTAATAAAGATAAAAAATAGAGGTTATTATGAGACCTTAGTTAAACTGGGAAAGGTACAGACAGGTGCTCTGTTACTGGCCATCCACTGTACTGCTTGTCACCAGCAAGGTGCTTAGGTAAATCTTACGATGTATTCTTGTGTTTGGGATGCCTGCTGTTGAAATCAATCGTTTTAGTAGCTGTATGTTGGGGAGAACTGTAGAGCAGGAGCTACTTTCCTGACATGGTACAGCCAACAAGACATACACTATGCAGTGGTCATCCTGAGGATACCCAAGCCCCAGCTGCCAACTCACAGTGTTATCTTCTTGACAAAACTGCTCTTGACCAAACATGAGCCACCTCAACTAGGAGGACAGTCTGCACCCCAATGCCAGGGTCCAGACACACAACAATGATGTAAGTGGAGGTATAAAAATATGACCCTCTTCCCTCAAATGAAGAGCCCCTCTGGAGTGCCATTTAGAATTCGGGTATTTTCATGGGGCCATACTGATGTGGGACCCACATCCCTGCTTAGTGCCTATTCCTGCCTTGTGCTTTCCTCCCTGTCTTTTATCATTCACAGGAGAGGATTCCCTCAACCTATTAGGTGCACCAAATTCTTGTCTTAAATTTTGCTTCTGGGGATCTAACCTAAAACAAAAATCAGTGTGATTTGTTTAAACCCATTTAGGTGAGCGTTCATTTGTGCTATGATAGCACAGAGCTGCAAAAAGTTCAGGGCTCTGTAATCTGTCTGCCAAAATCTATGAATCCAGTTGTTCAATCTTTATGATCTTCAACAAATTCATTAAGGATAATGGCATGGGCACTGGGTGTTATAAAAATGAATATGAATTGCTTTAAACACCTGACAGATCATACCTAAAGTCAATGCAAGTTCCATGTTCCCATAAGGCTCATGGCTGGATTTTGGAGTTCTTCTGTCATATTTACATTTCCCTATCACTCATTTCCTGCCTGCTGTTAGAACATGGACTTGACATCTAGTGAAGCGAGTCCCACGAGATTGCCCCTTGTACACACTCCCTCTTCATTCCATTGCCCATGTGAAGAGTAGAACTGCCATATCAATCTTGTGCTTGGATTTTTCTTGGGCTTGCACTTTCCACTCTAAATTCTCTGTAGAATCCATGGGTATTCCTGTGACTTTCTGACCTAATTTTAAAGCTGTAAGTTTCCCATGCACCTATAGAACTCTGTTCGCTATAAAGGGAGGCATGTCAACTCAGACAGCCACAGCCACCTCAGGAGGGATGGAGAATCAGCTGTGTTTATTTGGGCTTCGCTCTGCCAGGTCTCAGAATCTCAGCTGCAAGAACTTTAAGACAGAACTAACAACACTCACATGGCCTTATGTCACCCCTACTGCAGGGGAGCCTCTTTCCTGAATGTCTGTCCTTCTTGATGAAAAAGAAGAAAAATTAAGAGCAAATTTCTATGTGAAAAGCACGGCACCCAATAAGAAAATACTTGCAATCATTCCTATTTATTGATCATCTTTTTCTCAGAAAAACCCTGAAAAGAAAGTGCCAGTAATCCCATTTATTGATGACTAAATAAGCCCAGAGAGTTTTAATAATTTTCATCAAGTCATAGTGAGTAGAGGAACCCATAACTAATCCAAGTGTCACATTGTCCAAATACACTATCCATACATCTTTGTGTGATACTGACAAAAACCCCCCAAACTTTCATTCAATGTGTTTCTGTTCTGCAGGTTAGTTTGCATCAGAAGAAGGAAGGAGGGCCTCTGTGGCATGTGTGAAATATAAGAAAACATTTAAATTATGCTCAAAATTTGTTTTGGGGGACTTATAAGACATTAACCATTAACTATATTAATTATAATAAATGAATTCAGGTAATCAGGTATGATTTACTTGGGTGAAGTGTTATATTCAAGATAGATGATAGGTACACCAATGGAAAATATTTTGAAACTAACTAGACACCTTCTGATTTTGCCATCCTTACAATCACAGTGCTGGTACATTTCCAAACATAAAAACCATAATATGTTTGCATAAAACAAATGCTGATGTTTTATCTGGAATTTTTTTTAATCTGCATTTTGAGTACTATGTGCATAGAAAGAATTTCCTTTCGTGGAGTTTAAAAGGTCAAGTAATCTTCAAGAAACTTGACAGTGTAACACTATGAGTGGCTTTGCAGAACTGAGTAATTTGCTAAACTGTAAAAGGATGCCTACCTACGCTGGGACATTTGATTCCTAACTGTTGTGTCATCTGCCTCCTCTAATTTTCATTTTTGGTGAAAAGAAAAAATATAAACTGTCAAAATCCAAATCTCACAGCATTAATATCAAATAAATATCCATGAAGTCACCCTCTGGCATGTCAGGATGAGGGAAAACTATGTTAAAGGAATATGTCTAATGTCATTACATTTATTTCATAAAATTCAACTAAATGAAGCTTTGAATGGAAGGGAAGCTCCCAAATCTAAAGAAAGAAGCGCAGAAGGATTTATAATCAAGCTTGAAAGAGAATACAATACTTTGCAAATTATAAAATGAGAGTGAAATGTGGAGCCTACCTACTTTCGGATATATGACTATTATATGTATTTGATTTGGTCAGAAACAAATATATAAGCTATTTTATATATTTTTGTGTTTCCCTTCATTCTTAAATTTTGCACTTACGGAACTCTTCTTAAATTTGTCTCCCTTTCACATTTCATGGCTGTGCCTCCTTCCTTTCTTCTCCCTCTGAGGGTTTTACTGGCTTACACCACAGTCTCTTTTACACAGGAGGTGCTGGGTAAGTACTTGTTTGCTTGATTTATTGTTGACTGCTTTTACCCATCACCTTCCTTTTCTCCATTTAGCATTTTCTTTGGAGAAGAAGAGTCAGATAATTGACTCAAAGCCGGGAGGAAGATGGTCAGGAACAAGAATTATCCACACGTTATCCACACTGCTGAGCAGGAAGGACCAAGGCCAAATGACATAACCTGAGAATGTTGACCTGAAATAGCAAAGACAAAGACAGCACATTCCTTTTAAAAATAATTAAAAACTCATGTAAAGCAAAACGTAATGGTTCTTCTGTGACAAATACACTGTGACTCAATAAAGTAAGCCTCCATAGTAGAATTCAGAAATGTTATCTTTTTCCAAAATATTTGGGACCTACAGTTGTAGTGGGCAAAAGCTAATTTGGACTGCCGTATCTTCTCTCTTTGCGATGTAGGGGAAAGGTCGCAAATAGCTGCGATATCAAGTAACTAATGCTAAGCAATTAAGTGCAGCTGCAGGACATAGCTTAAAGTATAGTGTGTGCTTCATATTTTCAGAAACTCTGCCATTAATACATTGTAATTATAGGTGATGTCAGGATGGACTACTATAAAAAATAGTATAAAGAAATAAAAGTGAGGCATTGAGATATAAATTTTATAGTACATGTTTCAAGAAAATAACACGTTTATTTCATGCACACTATATACCTCTGAATTAAGGTAATGGCATTAACAGACAGTTTTAGGAAAATTACTTATTCCAGGGCTTTCTCATAGACTACTTTATTCAATCACAGCATAACCTATATCACTAGCAGAAAACTAAGACTCAACTCTCCAAAGATTTTACTGAGAAAAAAAATGCTAATGTCACTGCCATTGAGTTGGAAGACCCACTAGGCTGAGCTGTGGATCCTTCTCCAGTATGTGATCAGCTAGCTGCAAAGAAATAGTGTGAGAAACATTATGAAGCTTCTTGCATATCATCAAAGGGCAAGAGAAAATGAAGGAAAAGGCAGAAAAAAGAAAAAGAAAGAGAGAGAGAGGGAGAGAGAAAGGAAGGAAGAATGAAAGAAAGAAAGAAACAAAGAAAAACAAAATAGTCGAGAAAGTTAAGTGTTGGGCCAAGGATTTAGCTCAGTGGTCCTGCCACCTCCCTCAAAAGCACAAGGACCCAAGTTTGATCCGCCCAAGTAACAAAAAAAAAAAAAAAAAAAAAAAAAAAGAAAGAAAGTTAAGTGTTATAACCAAGAGTCCATACACTCTACAGCAGACCCAGCTTTCAGAGAGTTTATTGACGGTTTGCTTCTCACTCTAAGTTCAGAAACTTCCAACATAAAGCTTAAAATTAGTCATGGTGGTTCGAAAACACTGCATAGTGATTGGCAAACTCTATAATCAGGGCCCAGCTCTGCTTAAGAGCTGGTTGTCAAACATTCATCAGCACACCACTGCACACAGCTCACCAACAGAAGAGCGGAGATGGGAAGCTAATATTTCTGTGGTTCATCCTGAGCTTTTGCACAACGTTTTAGCTAGTCAAATACTTTTTTTTTTTCATATGAAATAAGGCTGGGTGTTTCCTTTACTTTTTAACAAAATAAATCATCATCACTAAGTGGCATTAAAATAACTGTTCTGATGAAGAAAAAAGATTCACACAGTCCAAGAGTATAGAATAAACCAACAAATGTGTAAACACTACAGTTACGTCTATTTTGAATATAATAATCTTTATGTAATTGGAGGAACTCAGGACATAAATACTTTTCTAAATAAAACTATTGAAAAAGTGAAGCGCAGAATCCAACATAAAGCAACTTAGAAAAAGAAAATAAAGGGCATATTTTTCAATACAAAAGCAGATGGCAGTGAAAAAATATGTTCAGTCTAGAACGATAGTGTGAGAGGCTCTACCATGCAAAGAATAATAGAACAAAACAAAAAATATTATAAAGATATCAAGAAACCTTCAAAGATTTGTCATGTCAATATAAGACAAAAACTAACACCCTAGCCTCCTTATATCTACTACATGTGTAGGCCTGAAACTGTCTGGAGTTAATTTTATTGGCATTATTTCTGGTGAGCCATGAAAGATGTTTGAAATGAATTATTCACCCTTATCAGCTATCTTTTTATTTTATTAATAAATAAGAAAATATTGGGATAGATCTGCAGATGTGTGAAGGATTTAGTGTCTCTCTCTTTATTTGATTGTCTTCATACAAATAAAGAAGAGCTCAACTTCCAAAATGTGGAGAACAGAATAAAAATATCCCTGTCTTTCATGAATTTTTATAAGATCTTTCTCAGTATAAAAATATTCCTGTCGATAATAGAGTCAAAGTTTATGACTTTTATGTACTAACAGATAAAGATGAATTAATAATAAAAACTCAAAAGATCATGTCAGTAACCAAATATTATATCTTCAGTCCTTTTTGGAAAACTGTTACGGGTCCTTATATTTCTACCTCCTATGTTTTGTGAACTCACAATTCCAGAGATTCCAATTAAAACACTAGGATAACTCTGGACAGCAGGAAATGTGAAGAAAAGACCCCAAATGAATTTCTGGTAGAGATTACTGAAGTTGACTTGTGATCTTGACTTTGTAGTGAACCAAGAGTTGCATCCTGTGTCTGTGTGTGTGTGCATGCACACAGGCACTTAAAATGTCTTTGCCAAAAGGCACTGAGGGAATGTACCAAATGCCAATAAAATATGTCTACAGTGAAGTTTTTAGGCCAACTCTTTTGGGAAAATAACCAGGAAGGAAGCTTTGGAAAGACTACAACAGACTTTTCCCCCCTTCAAGTAAAAAGCTGAGAACATGAGGCATGAGATCAAAGAGTAAACACAGAGCAACAGCTTCTAACCCAACTTATTGGCATCTCCCTCATGCTATCTCACTGGCACAGGCTCACGTAGCCAACAGTATCTAACCTGCAGCCAACCACAGTGCATGGAGCTAAGGGAGGTTAAAATCTCATGAGTAATTATCATTAACGGGATCCTAAGGAAAACAGCCACTGTGCCAAACATAAATGTTCCCATCAAAACATTCACTTACTAGGCTTTTTTTT
>NW_022900919.1:39249826-39270863 GCF_012274545.1 Fukomys damarensis
AAGGATTTAAATACTGGTCAAGCCTTGAAGGAGTGGGCACAAAGTTTGGTCATCTTATAATGTGGCTGGAAGATGCCTGCAAAAGGAACCAGAAACATGGCCGAGACTGCTTTGTTGACTTCAAGAAACAGCAGAAAGTTTCTCAAGAACTCAGATGACCTCCAGTCATATTCTTCGGAGCAGATGTGGGACTCATACCTGCTTGTCAAGCATCATGAAAGATTCAAAGTACTCAGAGTTTGAGTCACTGTCTCCTGAATTCCCAAATAAAATATTCTGCTTTTCCAAACAGTGGAATCCTGCTAAGTCTGTGTTTAGAGAGGCTTAACAGGAAGGTAGTTGACAGCTCATCGCTCCAAACCCTAGCCTCACCACTGTCCAGGGGTATATTTCCTAGAATTGTTCATTCACTTACCTGAAAGCCATTAAATGTGACTCAACTAAGACCAAAAGAAAAATATTCTAAAGTGACATCCCCCTCTTCTTCCACCATGAACTAAGTGATGCAGAAACTTGAAACTATTGAAAGGAATTCCAATTTTGAGGAAAAGCACATTATCTGAAGCAAGGATGTCAATTTCAAGGAAACACGGGTTAGCACCAGTAGGTGGAGCTGGTTAGAAAAGGAATAGAAGAGAGTTTCTTCTTCAAAGAAGCTAGAATAATGAATTGTAAGGGATCAAAGGAGGAGAAGAAGTAAGCAGAGCATTAGAAGAGATTTATTCAGGGGGAATTTTCCCCTTTTAGTCCTATGAAAGAAAATCCTTTTGCTTCCAAGGAGTTTTGGGAGTGAAGCCTCAGAAATCCAAACAAACAGCATAATATTTGGCCAGGGAAAGCCAGGAGTTAAGAGAAAATCTCAGACACTGAAGTCAGACAAGGAAGAACAGAATAGGTAAGTACTGGATTGTGTCACGATGAAGCCTGGCATTGCCTGCCTTCGCCCTCTGTCTTCATTTGGCTGTGTTTCTGAGGAAAATCCTTAAAAGACGGTGAGCAAAATGCTACCTAGAGGTAAACTGAGAGAAGGGGAAGGTGAGGCCCGGGCAAATAGTGAGAGTTCAGAAGTACAGAGAAAACGAAATGACCTGCCCCTGAATAATATTTTATTTCTTTTCTTGCCTTTTTTTAGGTCTTTTCTTCTTTTTGTTTGTCACAGAGTCTCATTATGTTTCCAAGCTGGCCTCAAAGTCTTCAGCTCAAGCCACTCTCCTGCCTCAGCCTCCTGAATAGATAGGATTATAGGTATGTGCCACCAAGTCCAGGTAATATTCCTTTTCTAATTACAATAGTAATACATACACTCTGCAAAATACAGAAGTTCTGGGAAAGCACAAAGAGAAAAATAAAAATTCCTCTTTTCACCATTAACTAGAGATAATTTTCCTCAAACATTTCAGTGTTTTTAAAATTGAATTAAAGTAATTAATTGATTGATTGATTTGGTACTGGGGACCAACTTCTGTCCTTGGGTTTGTGAGGCACGTGGCAAAGCCTCTGAGCTAAATCCCCGGTCCTCATTTCAATGTTTATTTTTCTATTCATTTTGCATCTTGAACTCCTGTGCTTTAAAGGCTGTCTTGTTATGGATCTTTGTACCAAGAAAATTCAGCATCTTATCCTTATTTCTTCAAATTAATTTAACAATTTACTGAAATATTTCCTACAGCAATATTTAATTATGCTTTGCTCTTATAATTCCCGACAACTCTAAACATTATTTTGGGGGGATTGTTTTAAGAGTAGAAAATCTTTGAAACATTTAATGTTGAAAGCCAGATCGTAGTCCTTCATGGTGATCTATTTCCTTGTAATTTTTCTCATTGATATCTGAGGTTATTATTATTTTTAAAACTCTCAGCAAATTTGTTGAATAGAAGTTAAAAATTTTGTTTATACCTTTAATTTTCAACAAAATTATTTCAATCATTATGTCAATGACATCTGACAGAAAAGTGTCATTTATCCACAGTTACCTCCCCATTTCACCAAACCCTCCACGATTGCTATAAATACCTACACAGAGGATTGATGCCAACCCAAAGCTAAATGCCAGTCCATCTGACCCTTTCATTAAATTGACTAAGATATTTGGATCGACAAGTTCTTTTTGTTGTTGCTGTCATTAAACATATTAATTTTAATTATATTCAGCATCCATATGACTAACTTTAATTCTATCAAAAATGCGGACTAGAATCTTGACAGAGAGTTAGGTACTTAACTATATCTAGAAATCTCTCTCCTCTCTTACTCGCTGACCCCCATAAACAAAGTGTATTTCTCTTTCTCTCTTCGTCAGAAAGCTGTTTCTTCCTGTAGCGACTTCAGATTATCCATGGGTTCAAAAAATTTTCTTCCTGATTCCATAAGTAAAAATTGTCCAGTGAAAAGAGAAGTCTAGCTTTTTTAGATCAATGTGAAAGAAAAAGAGAAAAAGGAGAGTTGGCCTTATGTGAGCAAATGCTAATTTTTTCTCAGATGAATTATAAAATAATAACAGTGCACATTCATTAGTGCTTCATCCTCGCCAGGTATATTCTCATAGAGCTGAAAGTCTCAGCTAAAGTTAGCAGTGGCCCCTGGGACAGGCACAGAAGAGAGACCGAGGAGCAGGGTATTACCACAGCCAATTTGTAACTTTCCGAGGAAGCTGTGGCTCCATCTCACCTCTCATCTACTTTAGCAACTCAAAAAGTGTATTTGCAGCTGAGGAGCAGTTCTCATGGCCTACCATCCCCTTCCTATGGCAGCCCATGGAAGCGCGGCTTTATATTTACACACTCTGATAAGTGCAACTGTCCCCGTTATGTTGCAAAAGAACTGAAGTTATAACAATGGGAAGGAATCTCCAATCTAGCATTGCTAAAAAAGATGAGTATTACGCTGGGAAGCTGGACTTTCTGTGTCTTGTGATTTCCTGCCCTGTCAACTGCCACATACCTCAAAGATCAGGCCTCTATTAGCATGGCTGGAGGGATCCAGTGCTACTAATTTTTATTTCACTTCTCTTTTTTTAAAATCTTTAACATAATATTTGTGCATATTTCTGAGGTGCAATGTGATGTTTTAATTCATGTATACATTGGGTAATAATCAAGTCAGGATCATCAGCATATCAGTCACTGAAACTTGTATCATTTCTCTAGGTAAGTACATTCAAAATCCCCTTTTCTAGCTCTCTTGAGATACTGCATTAGTATTGACTGTGTTTACCCTACTGTACCATAGAACATAACTTACTCCTTATATCTAACTACAATGTATAAGTCTACCAACCTCTCCCCCACCTTCTACCCATACCCACTCTTAACAATTCTGGTAGCCACCATCCAACTACAGCTAATTTTAAATGTATCCTCTATGAGAACAGTAAAGTGTAGGGATTGTGCCTGGAGTGTGACTGCAACAAATAATACCTACAGTCCTATCACAACTCACTTGTGAATTTATAACACAGTGTCAACACTAACAAATCTTGACTTACTTATAAATTCTACATTTTTAATTATGGCGTAACTATTTCAAACCTATAATGACACAACTTGATATTGTAATATTTTAATATAAATACATATTGTTTTGTTAAATCAAATATTATTATTAATGTAAAATATATGTATCCTGTGCTCACACTCCCATTGTTTATATTTATGTGTAGCCTATGAAGAGAAATTATCCCTTAGTTAAAATAAATATTGTTAGCATATGCTAGAATATTTGCTTTCAAGTATTAAAAGTAACCGAAAGTTTATATCAAATGTGATGATCGTAAAATATGCCAAGAGGTAATCTCTTCACTTAACTGCATCAAAAAAAATAATTTTCTGGCACAATCTTAAGGTATTTTAACAGAAATAAATATACCATGTAATAAACACGAAAGTACTATGAATGCTAAACCTATCTGCCCAGTTTTGCATGCATTATTATTATTATATATAGGTGTTAAAGTATTATGAGACATCTGAAAACCATTTTCTGATTTATGACTGATCTTTAAAGAAGCTCTTGAACCCTGTGCTCATGGGAATCTTTCTGGGAAAGTAAAACTTGTGATGGAAAAACACAGAACAACAAAATATTTTGCACTGTCAGAACTATATATTGCCTGCTTTTGGTAGAATCGGGCTATGAATGGGTAGTATAATAATTATAACGATAATTATGAGTAATTTTGTTGCGATTTACAAAGAAAGAAGTACAAACTACTCATCACCTTGCTCCTCCTCCTTTCATGCACGCAAGCCAACTTTCCTCCCTTCTGTTTGCATTACCTTAGCGATTCTACAAGCTATAAAAGAGATCGGTTATTTTTGGCTCAGTCAAAATCAATTTTCGATTTTCTTGGAAACAGGACCCCAAGTTTTCCCCACACCGTGCCCTCCACTGCTCTGGTTCACAGGCTCAAACAGAGGACCCTTGGCTGTGCCACAGTTCTCAGTCCTGACCTGAGCAAGTGGCCTTTTTACCCTCTGTAAGAAGGTCTCTCTTTTATGCAGGACTTGTTGCTGAGAAGATGCTGGACTGAAGCTGTGGTCAGCCTTTGTCCAGAAGCCAGAGCCTGAGATTAAATGCAATGTGGAAGAAAATAAACCCCCGAGGTGACAAGAGGTCAGGGAATGCTGCCATGTTTTAGGCACCTAGATCCCAGCCACATTCTACCCACTGGCATTTTTAGTAATGAGTCAGTGCATTCTTTTTTGCCTCCATCCATTATTTTTTTCTTGAATAGTCAAGACAGTACGCTCTCTCGAAAGACTGCTAGTGACAGCAACTCTACCTGTTTCTCCTTCCATCTCCCTATTTTCTGTTTTTCCCCAGATACTCACTTGATGACTGATTCTTTCTCTTCTCGTTCCACAGTGTCTTTCAAGCCAGCTGTTTTCCCTCCATGACCTTCATTGCTACCTGTTCTTTTGTTTGTTTGTTGGCTGGGCTGTCTCTGCCTTCACAGGACTAATAGTGACATCTTCTTAAGCTAGAAAACAGAGTGACCCCCATTCTCAAAATGTATCTGTGCCTTTCTGTTGCAAAACTAAGGAAAGCGAAATAATATCACCGATTAAATACAAAAAGTAGGCTGATGTTTAAAGTCTTATCTTTCCCCCATGTTTTACTATCATTCCATAATTTTTCTCTCCCACTGACTGCTCAGGGGACTTGGCCATAGAATTCAGTTGCACACATCCGCGAAGCTTTGATGTAGTGACCTCTGCAGGAAAGTTTCACACCTGTCTATGCCTATTCAACCAGTAAGATACACTTCAAAATTTGCTTGTTTTTCCTGTGAGATCTTTTCTAATTGTGCCAGCTAAAATTATTATTCACCCCCTTTTTTACTTAGCACTATGGCAACCTGTGCCATGTTATGACTCGTGTTACTTTTCCACCCAGTGGCTTTTAAATTCCTGGAGAGCAGAGTCTTGACCTTACACATCTTTTCCACCTTACAGTAAAGAGAACTGTGTGTTATGTAAGACATTAGTGCAATCACTGTTTCCTGAAAGCTTACATAGATGAATACATCTGTATAAAAACTAGCAGCGGAGTTCAAAACTGAAAGACTTCTAACGACTTACTAGGATAAGCTTTCCCAGGATTTGATAAGGTGATTGAGAGAATTGATTGGCTTTGATTAGGCTGGGTGAAATGCAGTGTATTCAGCTTGCCCCTGCACTGCTGCAAAGGGAAGTGGAGAGGTGCTTGTAATCCCATAATTTAATATACACAACTAGATGTGAGAACCCAGAATGACAGTGAGACCTGGGGCAGTGGGGCCAGCTCATCTACAAATAGGGTGATCCTGCCAAGGATAGTGATTTCTAGAAACTGTATTCATCAGTTCTATTTTCTCTCTTCAGTGGATGCCCCACACCTGACCCTTCCCATCACTAGCACTATCTCTTTACCTGTTTCTCATTAAGCCAGGAAACACTCCTACTTAACCTGCGATCAAGGAACTCTTTGTGGTGTAAACCTGTGCTGAGAAAGAATGAGAGACTACGAAATAGTAAGTTTCCTGCCTTGAAAAGAAGAAGTCAAAACAACCCTTTCTCAGAAAACAGATCAGAATCCATAGAAAAAGCCTTATGTTTAGCCACTCGTGAAATGTGACTCAATTGAACTATTGGAACCTTACTGGCTTTGAAGGCAAACACAGCTCCTGAAAAATCAACCACTGATTTGGGCTTCAGCAATTGGCCAGTATTAAGCTACAAGCAATCAACTGAGAAGTAAGTCATAGTTCTGTTTGAAGCAACCAATCTTTCCTTTGTGAAATCTTGAGGCTTCTAAGTCATACCTTCCTTTGATGAGAATTCATATTCTCAGGACTGTTTCCCTTTTCATCTTACTTGTGTGTAAGTTAGTTTGCAATTCTCTCTTAGTTGTTTTCTGACCCTTCGTCTGAAGGCCTATTCCTCAGAGCTTCATGCTTCAGGTTAGTAGACAAAGCCGAATTTCTAAATTGTACAGATAATTCAGAACTCTAATAAAGGTGCTTAGTTTGGCAACCTCAGAACGTACACTGAAGCCAGGCAGCCTGAGCTGGGCATGCATGCACCCTTTGGGTGGAGGACTCAGCATTTTATAGTCAAGTGATTGAAATTATTTGTAGCAGTCACAATTCAAAGGTGGCTGACTTTTGCATCAAACTCCCTAGGCCAATCTTCTATTAAGTCTATTATAAGTCATCTAATTTATTTCAGTGTTTCAAACAGGCAGTAGGTGAATGAAGCAGCAGCAAGTCTTCTGGCATTCATCCTTATTTAAAGAAAAAAGCCCTTCAAAAACATTGGCTGTATTATCTTATTTCTTTAAACTCTCATATTTTGATGCCTATTTATGAATACAAAAATTCGCCATTTCCCAGAGGAATTATTTGTATATACTTTTTTGTATGTATATATAATATATAATTGATGACAAAAGAATATAATATTGAAGACATGTGAATCATAGGTTTAATGTCTACATTTTAAAAGTGGCAAGTTTGAGAAATGAAATTTGCAACACTAATAGCCTGTCACTGGTTTTATAGATGGGATTTACTGGCATTTACAATACAATAGGTATTACAGGTCTATGAGATCATGAAAAATTCACAGTGGGTTGAATGGAAGGTGGTAATTATCATCTTATAAAATTACTACTATTATTACTAACAACTGTACTAATATGAGATTAAATATATTTAAAATATATTTCTAGTGACTTATTTATTTTCCATAGCAATTTAAAGCTGCAAAGGTTTGATTATGTTTTATTTTTTCATCTAATTTAGATTGCTGGCAAAGATAATAAAAGATTTCCTACTTAACTAATTATGTATACCTTATATTTATCATTCAACAGTCTCTTGTTTTTAATCAAATAATTTGAAATCTTGCTGTTAAAAGTTTTGTAAACATTTTTTAAATCATTTGCCTATTTCCCTTTTTCTTTGACAGTGAAAACATTTAATTTCAGTTACTAGGTATAGAAATAAAATTACTTTTTCCAACATTGTAATATACAAATTATGCAAATTTCCTTTGGCTATAAATTAAACAAACACAGTACCTTAGAGAAAAAAGATAATACTGACTTACATATAATTTTTGTGAAGTCACTATAAAAGATGATAAATTTCATTTCAGTTGTTTTATTTATAAGTAGTTTGTAAATACAGGTTTTAGTGTATGAGGAAACACAGTCTAAAAGTGGACACAGGCATACACATTGCTTATTCTACTCCCTGTGATCTTTAAGGGAACAGAAGGAACAGCCTGCTGGAGAATACATAAGGCTAGGACATGAATTTCCTAGGAGAAATCCTCACTGAACGCTAAACCTCTAATCATAATCATTTAAGTGTAGCGTACTTTGAAGCCAATAGCTCTAAGGAGATGCAACATTCAAGAAGAACATCCTGTGATTTTTTTAAAGCAAAATTTGGTTTTGAACAATTTGCAAATTATTATTGAAGAAGTATGAAAAAAAAGAATTGTCTGCTAACTTTGTACCTCACCATTTTTCTAAATTCTAAAATTTGTTTTACTATTTTTTCCAAATATTCTTTTTTGAGGATTCCTATAATTTCTTGGCATTTTGATAGATCATATTTAAAATGTTTCATGAAAAGCGGAGAGGCAATAGAGCAAGAGAAAGAGGAAAATAGCTTTGCTTCAAAATATTTCTCTGCTATTTGGGAGGCCATTTAACATAGAAGATAAATTCTCTCTCTCAAACAAATGCCTTTTTATTTTTAGTTTTTTTTCTTTTATTGAGTTTATTGGTACATTTTAGGTATACAGTACAATTACATTCATTGTTGGGTTCTTGTACCTTTACATGACAGGTCTTGGTTCTCATTTTTCCCCCCTTGTCCCTGCCCTCCCTTCACCCCCTCCTCCCCTCCCTATTTACAAACACTTTATTTCCATTTTTTCATTTTTTCATTTTTTTCTTTTCCCTTATTACCTTTCCCTTACCCTTCCCATTTTCCCTACACCTTTAGTCTTTTTAAGAGGTCTATATCAGTATGAAAAGAGCAGCAGTATCCAATAGCAAAATAATGTGAGCTATATGTATTACTTCAAATGCTGTAGTCATTTTAAATATTCCCAATTTAGAAAGTAACAAAAAATAAATGAAGCATTTTAAGTTTTATAAATCAAGATGTACAACATGTAATCCCTATAAAATGCTAGAGAGATATCACACACTAGTTTTTCTGTATTAAGTATTTGAAAATCCAGGTGGATTTTATATCAATAGCATATTTTAATTCATACTCGCCACATGTGGAGGGCTCAGTAGTCACCTGTGGATAATGGCTATCATAGCTGTACATGACTTATTGTGGTAAACCACAAGCTTGCAAGGACCCTAGGGCCACTTTAGAGCTAGATGAGATCACAGTGCCACCACAGTAGGCCACTGGACACACTGATCAACCTTCTACCATGAACCCCAGAGGATGCTGGGAAAAATCTTTATCTCTTAAATTTCATTAGCAAGCTGTTGTGTAGAAATTAAATGGAGAAACTCAAAATTAGAGAAACTGACTTGATTAGAGGGATTGTCTGTATGGAACAGATCTCAGCTGAATTTCCAGCTGAAGAAACTTTCAAGGGATGATTGTCTATCTCTAGGTCTGATAATACCTCTATACCCTGTGTTTTTCCTTTCCTGTTGGATTATTCCATCATCTTTGTATTTTTAGCCCCTAGTACATAATTGCCTCTTGATAGACACTGTATATATGTTATTCTGATAAGAGTAACTTAAGAGACTCTAAATGTGAGTGGAGGCAGAAGAATTTAATATCCCTTCAATTAAGACAAAATTCATTCTATAGATGTGCTGTTCTTGCCCTATTGATAGTTAATTGGCAGAGATACTGCTGTACACTTAAAACAATATCTCATGATACTGAAAAGTATTATCAGGTAAGGTATCAGTCACATGACTCCATGGAAAAACTAAAGACATGAATATTATTTCTCAATGAAAGGGCAGCAAGTAGCTTTATGTCTTCATCTGATGGACAGGTCCAGAGATGAAAGCAAATCTGTTTAAGTATATCTAAGTCAGGTAGTCATTGGGCTACCCATAATGGATTCACCAATGAAGAATTTTAGGGGTGCATAGCATAGGTAACTCACACGAGTAAAAGCCAATCGAAGTCAGTTTAGGCAAGTTAGTTAAGCTCATTAAGCTTCTGTATCCTTGCCTGTAGAAAAGGATATTGCCGAGTTCATGAGGCTATTACAGAGGCATATATAAGGCATAGACTTATATTTAGCAAAAGGACAAACATCTGGTAAATGCTTAAGGAATGGTAGCTACTCCTGTAAACACTTTCAATCTAGAAAAATTAGGTAAAGGTTTGCGGAGGATAATGGTAGATAATTTATCTGTCCTTTCCTAAAGCTGGAAAAATGTGAATCATGCTAATGACTGTTTATTTTACCAGAATAAACACAATTTCAGACATTTTGTGACTGTGAAAGGTGATGATTCTACCTCCTGCTGAGTCATTGGGTATAGATGACTTGCCCATATTCTTTGAAGCACTCTCATTCAATGACTAAAAAAGGTATCTCTGGTCCTTTTTCTGTCTGGAGACATCTGTGCTGACAGAGAGAGATGGCAGCATCCTATGGTTAGAGAACAGAATGTAGAATTGGACTCAATGACTCATTTTGGTCTTGCCACACATTCTCAAAATCACCTTCAAAGCATCATTTGGATCCAGAAGCTTCAAACTCTTCCATTCTTCCATGCTCTTTAGATTGCTTGCAAGAGGTCAAAGTCTTGAGTATCTAATGAGAATGCTATTTAGGGAGCTATATCAATGTACACATGTTCTTATCAGATGTTGCTCTACTGATTACAGTAATGGCATCACTGTCATAACCAGTCTGGAGAAAAGGGTAGATGAATTACAGGAAACTTGGAGAGTAACTTGACTCTCTTCTCAGTGGACCAGAAACCCAAGCTAATGACTCAGAGTTGGATCTAATCTCTACACTCTTTCTTCTTAATCTGTTTCAACAAACAGACGAAGTATAGTCACAACCTATTGATTTCCTTGTTCTCTTACACAGGCTTTAAGAGCCTCCACCTTCTTAAACAAGTTTTCCTAGCAAAGCCTTTTTCTTCTATAATGAAATAGTAATATTAAAATTATTTGAAGACAAATGATAATATTCACCAAATTATTTGAAAGTAGATAATTTCTAAATGCATTTAGTAGCTAACATATATGCCTATAACTGCCAATTTAAAAGCAATATTATCTCTCTAACAGGAGTTTTCAAGTTATCAAAAGCAGGTGAGGCACTTTGATGCTTCATTTTCAATCTGGGTCATCAAAGTGCCTATCATTGGTACACACCTTTTAAACTTAGTAAGCTTCAGTTTCATCATTTATAGCTATAGTTAATCCTTTCTCCTCTATATGCCATTATTGCATTATTAAGAGAATCAAATGAGAAATTGCTGTGCATCCTAGAAATAGGTAACAATGTTATTTTATTTTCACATTTTTTTCACTTTTACAATTTTTGTCATAATATGACATACAGTCCTTGAGTATATATAATAATCATATAAAAACACTAATTTATATTAATTTATATTCCAAAAGGAGGGGCTAATGAGTCCGTACAAAAAAAAAAAAAACAAATCACCTCTTTAATTGCTTTGTTTTTTCCTCCAGATCGCTTCTACCTATTATCTCAGTGTTTCTCACATGACTCAGTAGAAGTAGGTAGTGAAAATATTATTTTCATTCTTAAGATGTCAATACTGAGGTAAGGACGTCAACTTAATCAACTGAACTGAGCTGTCTACTAAACAAAAATGACAACAACAAAATCAGCCTTGCAAGAAATTCCCACTCCAGCACTTTTTCTGCTATCATAATTTTTCTAGGGTCAGATTCTTAAAGCAATTTTCTAAGTTCATAATTACCTTAGTTGCATGCACAATTTGGGTAGTTAAGCAATTACATGATTTGCACATGCAAATACTGCAATTATTGGCACATAAAAATAATGTTCTTTAAACATTTGAGCCTGATGGAGGACAAATGGTCAGGAAAATCAAAATTCCTGTGGTTCCCAGAAGGGGTATCTTAGAACAGAAAACACTGCAAGCCATTTTAAGGCATTCAGACCATGCATTCGCTTTAATTTAAAGAAAAGAACAATATGGAGGCATTCTAACTGCTTCAATTTGCTCTCCAAGGGTGCCCAGATAACAGACAAGTTATTTGAAGCCATAAAACCTATGAAACCGTATCAGAACATCAAATCACAAAACACAGTAGAAAGAGTGAAGAGATCTGAGCAAACCACTTATGCCCCAAACCTCCTAGCATTAATCTATAAAATGGAAATAATGATAACCTGAATATTACTGGATAAAAAACAGAATAAATGGGCTAAATTATATGAAAGGATTCTGGAATCTCAGAAGTTCTGTATTAATAGAACAGATTTTTTTTTCCTGGGATTGTAATATATATGATGCTATCAAATTTCAACATATCAGACACACATCACTTTTTTGTCTTGTTTTCCTGGTTGAAAAACAAGTTATCTATAAGGGAGAAAAGTAATTTCTGCATATTCCCCACTATGCCGAGAAGGCATACATCATGAAAGGGATGTGAACTTCCTTTTATGCTCCAAGTTGATGTGTCCTTTACCTTAGTCCCATAGCTAGTTTTGAACACATAACTAAAGATGGAGGACAGAGAAGCTGGCAAGAATTTTTTTTTTTTTTTTGTACCAGGGATCAAACTCAGGACTTTGCACTTGCAAGGCAGGTGGTGGAATCACTGAGCTAAATCCCCAGCCTCTGGCAAGAATTTTAATGAAAGAAAAAATTCATGTTCATTATGTTAGAAATTAGGAACTCTGATACAAAATCGGAGCACAAGACATTTTTCATGACCCCAATAAATTCATAAGAATTATGTTTCTTATAGTTTTGAAGGATATGGAAATTATTTTACATATGAAACTGAAGACAGATAGAGTATTGGATGAAAACGTAGCCAGAGAAATGTCTATAAAATTGTGCAGAATTGCATAAAACTATGTAAAGATACAAGATCCCAATAATGAATGTAACTGTACTGTATGCCTAAAAAGTACCAATAAGCTCAACGAGGAAAAAAATAAAAGTTGCCTGGCACCAGATAATGCTCCATTAAAAAGTAGGGAATTTTCTTAGGAAAAATTAAAAGAAAAATTTTCAATTTTGATATTATCAATCTATACATGGGCTAAAGTGTGAACTAGCAGACAATATTGAAAGGTTTTCCAAGAGATGTGATTTTATGATTGTCATGTTCTGTCCTTTGCTCCCAAAGAGAAAAAATTTGTGGAAACATGTGGCCTCTCCTTTGCAAAGTCCTCTATTCTTAGAAAGTGCCATGACTCCATGGGAAAGGAATGGCTTTGGTGACACAATGATTTTGTTATATCCTTGTCCCTTTGCTTTTTGGGTGCAGGGATCTATCAAGATATTAATATTTAATCTCTTAAACTTTTGAGTTTGAAGATCTGTAAATTATTTTCAAGTTCTTTAAATGAAATACAGAAGGAGATCGTGCATGGCTTGATCAGAATTTCAACACTATCATCAGGACCTGATGTCCTTCCAGTTCTCAGACACATGCAGATGTCTGTGTACCGGAAGCAAGATGGCAGAAGAAGCTCCAGTCTGACTCCCAACACAAGGATGGAGAGGAAGGACAACTCAGTCTGAGACAAATCACTTTCTTTGTTTCTACAAGAGTCACATATTTTATTCCATTGATTTGGATTGATTCAAAGGTTATTCAGAGTGGCCAGGTGTGTAAAGACTCAAATTCTGCCGGAATACCTTAGCTGAGCATTGGACAAGACATGGCATCCCAGAGGAATTTTGCATGCTTTTCTACAGAACTCAGGGAAATGGTTGCTGCTGCTACAGAGTAGCCAGACAACAGGAAGCTTAGGAACAGCCTCTATCCAGCCTTGATAGTGAAGAGAGGGCTTCTTTGATGATAACTTTTCCAAGGTCTCTGGTCCACAGTTCTTATCTTCACTTTTATCACTGATTCACAGGGAGAATCTGAATGCAATGGATTTTGCTCCTCCCAGGGCTTCTAGACACTTCTATTTCCACAGCAGAGTTGTACCACTCCCTGGAATGGGTAAGCCTTACAGATAAGGGGGTTATGGGTCATTTTCCAGACTTTCGCTTCCTGGCTGCACACCCTGTTGAGAATGGCTGACCTCTTTTTTCCTTACTGATCTTAGCAATGAAACAGGGATAATGATGCTGATCCTCCAGTCAGGACTGGAGATACAGATGAAAAGATCCTACAATAGTGTCTCCCGTGCTGTGGATATCTTGGTCTATGTTTGCAGATCTATTTCTTGGGGCTTCCTTTCCTGCTGTCACCATTATACGTCATCCAAAGCTTATGATTTAAAATAGCTGTCTTCTAAAATCTAAATTTGGGATGAAGTAAACAGTCCATACAGCTCTATTTAGAGCTATAGGAACAGAGGATCAGTTATGAATCTTGCGAAAGAACTGTTGTGCAAAGACCACGATCAAAAGGGTTATCATCATAGGAAATACACCTAACATTCTCCGTGATGCAAACTTCTCAAAAGTACAGAGATTCAAACGAGAACTATTCTGAGACAGAACCAAATTTAAGTGTTTTATGAAGAGGAAACTCTACAGGAAAAGTGGCTCACTTAAAGCCAGCTCTGCCTTATCAGCAAATGAGCAGCTACAGCAGGTTGGCCTAAAACCCCTTGCTATTTGACCTCATCAGCAGCCACCCCACCATAGGTCACACGATTGCTTAATTAGACAAGGGAGTTTGCAAGTGTAATCTCTTTGCACTCAGCAGGCCCTGGGTCAAATAGAATCTGACTAACCTGCAGCTTGTGTTTACACAGCTTCCAACAGTTCAAAAAGCCAAGGGAACATCAGAAGCTTATCTTCCAGCCAACAGAGGAGGGGGGGTAGGTGGAATCTGACAGAAGGTTGTAATCAGCCACATTGGAGAATAAAGGTAAGGCCTGCTCATCTGTTTTTAGGCATGTTACAACAAGATGTTACATATCTGGAAACTTGGGTAGAGAAAAAGGTAGACAGATGCCATTCTTGTGGTTTAATTAAGAAGGAAAATCAACATCTAACGTAAGTGCAGCCGTGTTGACTGGGCTTCTCTTTGGTGAAGCAGGCTGAGGCGTAGGAGGCTGGTGGGTTGGATGAGTGGGACACACTGGCCAGCGTGTGGCAGCTGTGCATGGAGAAACCTATTCTAGCTCGTGGCCATGTGTTCCAGCCCTTTTGGAAAATTACCTTCAAATAACAGATCACGAAAGAGCAACTTCAACAAGCCCTATAATTTAGTCCCAAGAGGAAATTCTTCCTTCATCAAGTGTACAGGAGGCTAAATTAGTTCTATGCCCGAGTGGGCCCTGGTTGGCAATTTTATGTGAGGGTGAGTCCTGCCATGAAGGGAGTCCAGCCACAAGGAATGGTGGTCAAGACCAGCCTGGTGCCCAGCTGGGTCAGACCACATATGCCACAGGTTGGGTAGAGTCCCAGGGAGTATCTCTGGGACTCACTTCTTGTCACTATTTTTTTTTTCGATGCACATTTCTTGGAAGTTTTGTTCAGATGAGGGATTTCTGCTTCATTTCAGCCTGAAGTTACTAGATCTTCGCCAAAGACAGAATGGAATTGCCAAAAACACAAGATGGGATGGCAGCTAAGAGGAACCTTTACAATAATTCTTCACCTTCTTTCTTATCATGAAGCCAGTATACAAGATAATTACAGATAAAAATCTTTGTAATAATGCACCCAGACTTTGTTGTTGTTGTTGATTATTTGTTGGTTTATTTCTGTTTGATAAAGTTATTTGCAGCCTGGAGATTAGCTCCACTGTTGGTGCCCATTAAAAATAAAACAAAATGAAAACATCTTAGAAGACATTTGGAAGATGGGTATGTTTGAGGGAACATCTCTTTTCCTTCAGTCAAATCTTTATTTTTGTGAACTTGGCCAATGTCAAGGTCTATAAATAGGTCACAAGTTTTCTCAATGCCTAATCAGCATGTTGCCTACAACAAGATGCTTTTTTTACATTCCCTGCATTTTAAGAAAGATGTTACTAAAACCAGGCTATACTCTCAAACTAAAAATCTTGTTCCTCTTCTTAGAAATCTGATTCACTGCCTTCCTCTAGGAATCCGAATAAAACTATATGCTTTTTATCTTTGCCATTTTTTCAGTAATATAAAAAAATGAAAACTTCATTTGTGCTTGTAAGACTTCTTTATGCTTTGATTAATTAATGACTGCATTCTCTAAAAGTGTGCTTGGGCCAGGGATTTAGCTCAGTGATTCCACCACCTGCCTTGCAAGCACAGGATCCCCAGTATACACACACACACACACACACAAAGTCTGCTTGGTGAGGTCACTAAATTCTACAGGCAGGAAATATTTGAAAAGAAATGTTACTAATTTAGGAGAAAACAACTAGGCAGAAATACAATATAGATGCTTTCACAAATAGTAAAACAATTAAAAAATAAAGCTAGAATTAAAATAATATAATAAAACTAAATTTAAATAAGACTATGCAGGTAGAGTCAGTTGAATTTTGAAGTTTCATCTACTTATTTCCTGTTTTATGTTTGAGTGCCCATAATGACTGACACTGGCATTTTAACTCACTGGATTTAAAAAAGAAGTTGGGTATTCAAAGCACAAAATTCCTTGCTCAGTAAAAAAACAAGTTCTCAGTAGTGAAATTCTTTAAAATATACTAACAAAGTCTTTTGAAATTATGAAATACATTAAATATTAGTTAGGCAGAGTCATAAGAGTGGTTTAATACTTATACCTTTATTCAAAGTATTCACGTCAATTGAAACATTGCTACAGTGATTTTACCTCCAAGATTCTTGTGCAAGCTGCCACCTTCCCTGTCTACTTACCTTCTAATATCCCCTCCCACCTGTCTGTCACAGAGTGGTCAAGAAGAGGAGTCAGAACTCACTAGAAACCAGGAGGGGTTAGAGAGGAGATGGAGCTAAATCTGAACGCATTACTTTCTTCCTTGAGTGCCATGAGCTTAGCATTATTTCAAAATTTGCCATTTTAATGGCGACGAGAGAGAGGTCTGCTGGTGAAATCTGTGGGACAATTGTGAGTCTTGCACTCCTAACAAATATTCCAACTATTCAAACAGAGACTGAAATACAGCAGTGTCATTTTTAAGTGGGCTTCACTCACAATTGCAGAGACTCTGAGCTGCACTCAGACAGATTCTGGGACTATTTCATGGAGAGCAGAAGTCCGGAGAGAACCTAAATGTTCTCCTCTATTTTGTACACTACCCATTCTTGGGCTAGACATTTATCATTGCAAAAAATCCCTACAGATTGCTATTTTCTGCAATGAGAAAAAAAAGCTCATCTGCTTCACATGAAGAGGTGACATCTACAGACTGCTAAGGGAAACTGGACATCAAGGCAAGTCAAAACTCCATTTCAATATAATTGCTACTTAAATTTTCACTCATTTCACAAGTAATCCAGGCTCTATTGTATTTGTTGGTAATGTGCTAGACAGATATAGCATTTGGGTTTGTTTTGTTTTGTGTTTGTTTTTCCCATGGGTTGGAGTGTTTGCATGGTTGGTGGGGAATAGAAAGTAGAAAAACAACTGGCAAAATAAAAGCCCATTAAGCCCTATTAGAAACAGTGTAACTGATACAAAGGTGACATGACAGCTGCTAGAGATGATTATAGAAGGCCTCTATTGGGAGGCAAAATCTGAGCTGAAATTTGAATAACAAAGGTAGACTAGCCCTATGAAAAGTGGGGGGAAGGGAGTGGGCCGAGGAATAGCAAGTGCCAAGGTCCAGAGGCAGGGTTGAGCTGGGCACACTCTGGAAACAGAAACCGTGCTGCTTTGGCTTGTAAGTAGTTAGGAAGGAAATTTGATAAGAGGTGAGGTTAGAGAGACTAGGCTTGCTTGCCTAGGTAAGGGCTAAACTTTCACTTTCAATGGTAAAGTAGTAGAGGGTTTTACGGAGAAATATCATAATATGATTTGGGATTTTACAGACTCACTCAGGTGGCAGCGCCCAAGTGTATACTGAAATGAGAGGACGATATAACAGTTGTACAGACAAAGGTGGCAGCTGTCACAGGAAACCTGGATGTGAAAATCAGTCAAAGTGTGCAGGAAAAACTTCGTTTTACAAAATGGTAAGTTTGATACATATGAAGGGAATAAGCATTCAACAGATTCTGGTTTGAGAAGAACTGCATTGGTTGTTTTCTACCTAATTCATTCTGCCTATTCTACTAACCAACAGAATGAAAGTTTACCAAATTGCATTTGTAGCCTCTACCAGTGATTATTTCAACAGAATTTCACATCATACAACGTATTTCAGAAAAACAATGGAATATTTCCCTCAGGACAATAAAAGTCCATGATTTATGTGGCTGTTTTAAATTTTCAAATAAAAGTTTGGCAGTCTTTACAAGACACAACCATTTAATCTCCTAATACATTCCTTTAAATGACATTGTGTTGAACAGGAAAGCCAAAATGACACTCCCTCTGGCCAACAATTTTGGAAATCGGAATGTAGCCTTCATGGAGATCTGATCCGTGCTGAGCACAGGGGCTTGCCACGAACTACTTATGTGAAATAAATTCACATATAGCCATGATCGATGGGTCCCTGGGCCATCTTGAACTTTACGGAATTTGTGGGCAGCAAGGAACGCGATCACCCTTTGATCTAGATGTTACCAAATGCTATACAGTATTTTTTTTTTTTTTTGCCTGACTACAAGGCAATCTCACAAGAACAGTACCATCAGGTGGATACACTTGTGAAATCAAATATGCATGTAAATTTGCATTTTTGTCATAGTTATCCAAAGTCAAAAGTTAAACCTGTACACACTATAAGTGGAGGAAAGAAAGAAAGGAAAAGGGAAAAAATGAGAAAAGAAAGAAAGAATAGAAACAAAGCTTTTGTAAATGAGGAGGGAAAGAGGGGTTGAAGGGAAGGTAAGAGAATAGAAGAATATAAAAATCAAGATCCATCATGTACAGGTACAAATTCCCTATGATGACTGTGATCACTATGTATAGCTAAAATCTACCAATAAGTGTAATTAATTATAAAAATAAAAAATAAAAATAAAATAAACCTCTCCTCATTTAAATTGTGGGTATCAGTTATTTTGTTCCAGCAACAAGAAAGTAACTAAGATACCGGATCATAGATATAACCTACTAGAAGTTCACAAACAGGCAGCTAATAGCTAATAGCTCCTTGGAAGATCAGGAAATTATGAAGGAAAGTAATGGGAACACTGGCCTTTGGGAAACTACAAGCACATTTTCATGGCTCATTTGGGCTGCTTGCCTGTTTTTCATAGCATTGCCCCTGCTTTGTTTTACTTGGAACCAAAAGGAGGGACACAGAAAAAAAAAAGAAAAAAAAAGAAAAGCTATGACTTTTAGTTCCAACTTTTTTCCTGTTTGTGCCTTACTGAAGAGTAAAGCTCTCAAGGGGCAATAAAATTATCCCTAACAAATTCTTCTAAGCCCAAGAATGTTCATGTCTCAACTGACTTTTCCATACTTAAATGATTATAGCAAGTTCTTTTCTTAAGGAAGAGGTAGTATCAGACAAGATTGTAGCTAGGTGCTTTTGGGATTGCCAGATGCCCATCAGAGAATTGTGACTAGGAGAGGTAAAAAGAGCCCTTGGTGCTAGAGTAAGGCCATACACCTGAACAGCATGTGCCACACAACACCAAGGTCACTAGGGTCATTGTCCTTTTGCGTGTCTTAGGGTAGAAGCAGTGAGCATTCTTTGAAGGCTAAGAGGCTTTCATGCAAGGTGGCATGAATGGATGATGCTAATTCAATTACTTTTCCAAATCAGCCAAAATATCTCATTCCCAGGTACCATCCATTGAAACTTCAGGAACTCTGGCCAATTATGAATGGATTTAAGAGATAAGAACACAAGTAGAACCTCCTGAACTAGAAAATAAGACACAGTGTCATGGGGTAGAAGTCACCTCAGAGTAAAGAAATTATTCATCTGCTGTTTCAAAAGCAAATAGCATATTTGTACTATAGGGAACATTTTCTCCTGATGACATGACTATGGCACAGCTAAAGACTTCGCTACTTTCTAGGGCCAGGGAGATTCTTACAGGGTTATAGTGGTGATTGAAAATAACAATTAGAAACAATTTTTGAAATCATCAGGTAAACATCTGAACATATATTTCTTTTTTCATATATTTAAAAGCTACTGAGTGCTCTGCAGTCATTATTACTCCTCTTTCAATGGCCCCATGTGTGTGCATGGTGGGTTGTGCTGAAGGTTTGCATCTTGTTCTTGATTCCATTGCCATGAAGGGTGCCCCTAGGGCAGATGAATACCTAAGCCAGCTTCTAACACAGGCAAACAGGGCAAAAGACCCACCTTCTGCCGATGCAGAGAGAAGACAGTACTTTCATGCTTATTTTCAATTTATCCGGTGAGAATCTAAGAGAGCACATAGCCACAAGCCCAGCATACAATAGAATTCTGAATGCTAAAACTAAAATTCTTCTCCTAAGCTTGGTATCTCAAAGAATATTTTCAGTGAAGAAAAAAAGACTGACGTAAAATGAGGTTGAATTGATGGCAAGTTTTGCTTGGTTTGCACCATCTAGGGTACCAGTATAGACTTTCTAAAATAGTAAGTCTGAAATAAAAATATCTTCAATTGTAATTCTCCTTTTCAATGCACAATAAACTACTCCTAAGAACATGAACTAGTTACTGAAGGTGACTGCTATCTCTGTGTGGAATGGAATTGAGAGCCCATAAAGGATGGGAAAGATAGAGAAGGTTTCAAGGAGGAAGACAATGCCAGATATCCTAAGTGAGATAAAGGACCTCCTAACAGGAAGGAAAGAGAGAAGGAGGAAGTACAAGAAGGCAAGACAATTGCAGGAATTTGGATTAACCACAGGTCAAATGCAAAGGAAAATTTAGCAGACAGCTGTGATACAGGTACATGAGTCTCTAGTGAGTACTAAAGGCTGATAAATATTTGGTAAGTTTAAACCATTTTAGAAATGTTTCTTGAGCACACCAATTTACACTTTAATTTGTACATTTAATTTTTTTGTACATCTAATTTTTAACTCTTTAATTTTGTATTAGTAGAAGTTTTACATTTCTCAAGGGAAGTTGGTATACATCATAGTACATCTTAATTATTTTTCATCTCCTCCTCCCCACCATCTCTTGGTTCCTGGACTATTTGCAAAGGCTTCTAATAAATTTTTAAAATCAGCTTTATACTTCCTTGCACAGCCATCTAGCAAATAATAGATCAATGAATTGCCAATTTCAGATTTCTGCTTGAGTCTGCAAAATTTTACTTTTGAGCCTTTTCTTACCTAATAATATATA
>NW_022900919.1:39271000-39284177 GCF_012274545.1 Fukomys damarensis
TCAAGTGCATATTCTGATTTTGTTCCTTTGATATTTGTTGGTAGTGAGATATTTAAAATCCTTATTTTACTATAAACTTTTTGTGGAATCATAACATGATTAATGCATTTTCCTACTATGTCTAAAGTGGTGTTAGGCATTTCTCTATAATTTTATTTTTTAATTTACCTCCCATGTCTCCCTTAAAGGTCAAATGTCCAATGACATGTCAAGAAAGTTAATAAATATACAGATGGTTACATTGAGGATATGGTATATATTTTAAATAAAATACTTGTGTCTCATAGAATTTTTCATAAAACTGAGTCAGCCCATGGTTGAATAGGCTTAAATTTGAACCCTAGTTTTTCCATTAATTAGATTATGAGAATATGGATAAGCCATTCTAGGATAACTTCATCTAGACAGCACAATTATGGAAAGGATTAAATATTTAAAATTCATATAAAAAGGAGACTATATGTGGAACATTTTTTCATATATTTACTTGCTGCTTTTACTTCTTTGAGAAATGTCTGTTCATTTCAGATGCCCATTTTTGAATCGGTCCTTATATTTGGGGGGCTGATTGTTTTGAGTTCTTTATATATTCTAGACAATAATTCTTTGTCTGAGGAGCAGCTGGTAAAATTTTTTTCCAACATTGTAGGTTGTCTTTTAGACAGACTGGTACAACCACTATGGAAATACCTCAAAGAGGTGGGACTAGAGATTCTCTTTGACCCAGCCATCCCTCTGCTGGGTATCTTTCCAAAAGAATTAAAAGAATCATATCACAGTGATATATGTGCACCTATGTTTATAGCAGCACAGTTTGTAAGAGCTAAAACTTGCAAACAGCCCATTTGCCCATCAGTTGGAGACTGGACAAAGAAGATGTGGTTTTTCTATAAAATGGAATACTATTCAGCCATAAAGAATGAGAAATTAGATTCATTCATAGGAAAATGGATACATAGTGAGGATATACTCCTAAGTGAAATAAGTCACACATGTATAAATACTGAATAGTTTCTCTGGTGTGAACAAACTATAATAGTACATAAGATCCTAATGAGATAATTGACAATGTGAAATAGGAAGAAAAGGGCTAAAGGTGTAGGGAAAGTGGAAAGGGTAGGTGAAAGGTAATAAGGGAAAGAAAAAAAAATAGGAGAAAATGAAAAAATGGAAATAAAATATCTGTAAATGGGGAGTGGAGGAGGGGGTGAAGGGAAGGCAGGGACAAGGGGAAAAAATGAGAACCAAGACAAGATCCCAATGATGAATGTAACTGTACTGTATACCTAAAATGTACCAATAAAATCAATGAGGAAAAAATTGAAGCATCATTTCATACAATAAATAAACAAACAAACAAACAAACAAATAAAAATAAAAAGGAGCCTATGGCATGGCTAACACTTTGACCATCTCCACTAGCATAAATGGACATTTCTTTCTAAATCCCTGTGGATCAAAATAAAGGCAAAGGAAAAATTAAGGTTCATGTGGAAAAAATTTAAATGTTTGTTACACAGTTTGCTTTTTATTCATATCAAAGAATCACGCTAGTTGAGCTGTCCTCAGGGTTTGAAGCAGAGCGACTATACATTTCATTTTAATATTGATTTGGAGCTGAGAATGAAACCCCAGATGTCTTCATAGGAGAGGAATTTGGGGCAATCTACTGGTGGTGTGAAAGGAAAGTCTGGCCCACAGATCCTCATGTGGACAAAATTTATCATATTTCCAGGGAAATATAATAAATTATGGTTATCCGGAGCAAGGATTTTAATTCCTATAGCATTCTATTTCCTACATTAGTATGATGAACTTCATAAATAGTAAGCAAAAATAATTTCCCCTACTATAGGATTCATTTTTCCATGCATTATCCAATTTGAAATATAAATTTATTCTTTGGTTTTCAATTTCAAAAATTTCAGAGAAGACTTGCTTTACATTCTTGAATCTGATCTTTCCTCTGATTTCTGATTCTTAAGTTACATTAGCTCTCCAAACAATTCTTAATGGCTTTATCAATATTCTTTTCTTATCCACTGAAAAGCTCATTTCCAAAACTTTCTCAAATATCTTACATCCAATGAAGTTTGCAAAACATATCCATGAACAACCTTTCATTTACAATTTTGCAATTTCAAATGCTATTAATATGCATTTTAAGCATAATTATTAATTTAAGCATTATTATTAATTTTAAGCATAAATTGTCTTAATCTATAATATATAAACATTCATGTGCACTTCACATAAATCTACAGCAATAGAAATACCTTCCTGAATTATGTAATCTTGGAAATTAAGTAGAAAATTACAAAGGTTATCTATAGAATCTCTGAAACCTTGAACTAATTTGTGTGGCTTTCTAAATCATCAACTATTAGTTTTGAAACTTAAATAACTTCTGTTTAAAAGTAAAGTGAAAAAGTTCACTTGTTCTTCTATTTTAATGAAGCCACAGGAGTTGTAGGACTGGGCTTTTGAGTGGTTAGTGAACAAAGGACTCCAGGAGTTTTTCCTACAAATGATTCCCTTGTGAGTCCATGTCCAAAACTTCAAAAAACTTAAGACCAAACCTTATCTCAGCCATACTGACAGTGATAAGATTTCAAACTGGGAAACACTGACCACCCACAGCCCTGCTGTATCAAAAGCAGACTAAGCTAGACTTGTAAATATCATTATCCCAGTGGAAGTAGCATCTCCAAACTGTCCCACTGAGTAGCAGGTCTTCAGAGAGTGCTATCTAATTGTGTAAGAGCAGGTAGGAGAGACAGGCCCACATTCATTACCATTTACATGTAGGCAGTTTTTACCAGTGAACCTAGTATGGGAGAAGGAGGTTTAGTCACCTATGTCTTTTCTTGGTGACATATATGCTACGGTATCACCTTTTGTTTTTCTTTTAAATATTGCCTGAGTAATATTCAACCAAAAACTTTCCCCAAAGAAAATCACCTTGGGAAATGAAGATTCATGACAAGGTGACGTCAGGCAGCCCAGGCAGTGAATCACAGCCCTTGTTGGTTTCTATTTTGTCAGCAGAAGGAAAACATCCAGAAATAACCTTCAAAAATATCAATCACTAGCCTATTATCCATGTCAGGGGTCCTGGTTTCGAGCTGCATCCATCTCTTCCACCCCTATTATTAAATGAGTCAAATGACTGGAAAACTCTGTTTGTCTCATATCATTTTAAGTCAGATGTTAAATCACCTTAGTATCACTGCATATTGCAATAAAGAAGTCAGTGAAAAGAGCATGGTGGCATTGAGAAAATCAGTACACACT
The DNA here is from genome assembly GCF_012274545.1 of Fukomys damarensis. NCBI lineage: Eukaryota > Metazoa > Chordata > Mammalia > Rodentia > Bathyergidae > Fukomys > Fukomys damarensis. The sequence goes on from NW_022900919.1 coordinate 39,274,295, forward strand.
ATTCTCTATCAATAATCCTGCAAACTGAGACAATGTTATAGCTCAGTATAACGCATATTTTTTAAAAATTCAGTTGTTGAAAAACCTAAGGCTTTCCCCTCTCCCACCAATCAATTTTCTGGAAGGAAACATACTTTGTGTTAACAAATGGTACTTTTTTTCAGTTTTTAAACTAAAAAAAAATCTTGCAAGTAGAGCATGAAGACACTTTCATCATTGAATCCTCCAAAAGTATTTAAAATACCTAAAGATTTATTAAATTACAGCCAAATTACTCAAAAGGTAATTCAAAAACTTACAGTTGCACCTTTTTGGAAAGAATGGTAATTAAGATATTTATTCTTGGATGGCCATCATGTGCTATGTCTCAGACTTTCTTCTCGCCATTTGGGTTCACAACTAACATGCTATTTTTACCTTTCAAAGTTTCTTGGTGATAGAAGTCCTTACGGTCTTCAGTTAGTCATATCCCATACTCGTACTAGTTCTCAAATGTTAAGAGAATGACAATGCTTGTGATCACGATGGATTTGTGAGGCTGAAGTCTTGTCTTTATCAATTAGGACATAGTCATTCTTTCATCAGTGGCCCCAAATTATCTCTTGTGCTTGAGGACAGAATCCAGAAGACAGACTTGAGTAGCTGTTTTTAAGTTATTAACCCAGCACGTGGGAAGCGTATGAATTGTTTTGACCATGTCATTCATTTAGATCACTTCCAATGTAATTAGCAGCCTAGTCTATCCTTCTGGACTAGTAGGTTAAAATTAAGATGGATAATTCTTTAATTCACTGTGTGAGGGAGTTACCATTGGCAAGATCTTAGAGAGCTCCACGTTGAACTTCACGGAAACTCGCAGTACCCATCTGAGCCTCAAAACCAATTTGGAGGGGCATCTAGTCAATTTTCCACTCACTTTGAAGTGATGAATGCTGAGTACAATTATCTTCTTTTACCTGGCTTCACAAAGGTAGCTACAAATATTGACATCTATCTCTCCCCGGCCTCTATAGAATGTACTTCTTCTCTCTCCTCTTCCAGCCCCCACCCCTGTGGGCATATATGTGTCGAGATACTGATGGGACATGACCCGCCTCTCCCTGTAATCTGAGCTTCCTTTTACACATTGGCGATTAGCCCACAGACTTCTTGGGGAGCCCCCTTTGCATATGTCCTGTCATTCCATGAATGGCACCAGAAATGCCCTGGGTTCAAGGCACATCTGAAGGACAAGGCCATTTCTGGTATCATGCACTAGGCTGGTAATTGCGTACCCTCCACAATTCTGGTCCTACACTGAGACAAAAATGCTTCCACTCTAAAGATGGAAGGCTAGAGAATTGCAGAGAAGGGAACATTAGGTTACAGAGGAGGAAGCTTTGTGCTACGACCAAACAAAAGTACAGAAAGGTCGAATTTGTTCTAAAAAATAAGGACAACTGCAAAGAAAATATGATTCACAGAAGCGAGGACAGTAACCCTCATGGGGCACTGGCCAGCACCTGGCTCTGTGAAGTGTCTTTGAGCATGTGCTTCTGTGTTCGGGGAGTAGTCCTTGCTCTCTTCTTGTTTTTAGCTTTAATAGTATAAATTTGAGGAAAGAGTAACAACATTTATAGCATTATAGCTTCTTCTTTGTTGTTTTGAACCTACCCAGTGGAAATATTCATGGAAGAGTGTTCCCTTTCCATAACTGTAAGATTAAGATTAAGGAAAAAAAATACATATATTTGTGCCTGTATATATTGTTTCACAAAATGCAACTCAAGACATTAAAATTAGTTATCAATTACAATTACAGTTAGCTCTAAAATAAGAGGTTATTTAATATTGATTTGGCATTTCTATATTTATATTATAGTCTATACTATTCTACAACATATACTATTTGTATATTACTAGACACTAATATTCTGTGTTACTAAAACCCAATTTTTATATCCTATAGTATATTATATTACTATCTCTTCTACTTCTTCTCTGTATGAGTTTAAAGGAGGAATTTTCCATGTTTGGGGCTTTTCTGACTCAAAATTTAATTTCACTTGGCTGGACACAAGAAGCCAATGGGTCCTGCAGTGTGAAGGTGCCCACTGAAGAGAATTCAGGATCCCACTTCTCTGACAGCACTTTTGAAGCCAAAACATCATCAAAATTCCATCTCAACTTATTATTGGATTCATTATGACACTCACTCTGGTTAATAGGTGGCTTCTCTGTATCTGATGGATGGTTTGATAACTACTCTTGGGTAAATTCTAGGTCTCTAGTACACTCTCAAATTTAACTCTTTATACCACATAGAAAAATGGAGTAAACTTGAATGTGGATATAGCTTGGCTCAGTCACGTGAGCCCTGGCCTGACAGAAGGGACCTGAGGTGAGATCTCAGGACTGGGAGATGTGAATGACTGAATCAGAAGGGTTAGCACTGGCCTTCCACTATGGGATCGGCAGAGTTATCGAGCTGCAGTCCATTCCAGGGAAATACTGAAGTGTGAGAAATTATTCTGAGTAAAGGAACAACTCGTATGCCAAGGTCAGTTTCAGATTTAAGGAGGCTACTGAACACATGCATTTCTCTCTCCACTCTTCAAAGTCGCCCAAGAAAAGGAAAAGAAAAATAATAAATTTAAAGCACCAATTGAGACAGTTACATGAACCACCTCAAACAATGAGCCCTACCCAGAAAATCTAAAACATATATGGAATCGAAAACATTGCAGAACCCACAGCACAAAACATGACGAGTTCTCATCACAGCTGCACATCATCAGAAGTAGGTCTTGATCAGGAACAGCACCCACTCCAGGAATGCCCAAGGCAGTTCTGTCCCCAGGGGGGCTGATGACTGAGACCTCTGCTCTCTGCCCTCGAGTAGAATCTGACCCTCTTTATGAATACAGTGGATGGTCAGCCCAGCAGTAATGTCAGAGATGTATGGCGGTGGTTAAGAGAAAGGAAGTAATACCCTAGACAAGTTTCTGAAAGGACAGGAGGATCAAAAGTTTATCACGGCCTTGTCTCATAATTAAAGAAACAAATTTAAAAGGCTTGGGATGTAGCTATGTGGGAAAGCCCTAGTTTCAATCCCCAGTAAAACACACAGATACACATATACACACTATGCACATGCACACACATACAGCATGCACACACACATGCACACACACACACACACAGAGCTGTCCAACACACATAGCCAAGCTATCCTTTCTAAAGGAAAACCCACTTGCTACATATGAAGTCCCCATCTTTCTCCCCTCCACTCAACTGGCCTCTCTTCAGAGCTTGTAATTAATTGCAAGAATAGATTTTTTTTTCATATTTATGGTACATATCCTACCAAGCTTACTGATACTGACAAATCAAGCTAACATTTTCAAGTGTTAATTATTATTGCAAAATAATAATTCTGTTGAACAAACCAATGAGCAAGACAGTCACACTGAAAACAATGAACTAATGAACTGAATTAGGGGGAAAGTAATACTTCAGAGCACACAAGATAACCATAAAAAAAATGTAGTGATTATCTTTAGACCAGTAGCAGTATAATTCGTCCCTTCAGATCAGTAATAGCACAAAACACATTTGGGTACAGGGGTTTTGTGTGTGTGTGTGCACGCACATGCCCTTCCACATGGGTGTCTGTGGTGTTCTGGAGACTTGAACTCAGAGACTCCCACATACTAAGCTAAGTAAACAACACTGAGTTCTATCCCCACCCAATGCTCTATATTTAAACATGGTCCTCACGAGTTTCTTATGTATATGAGCATTTACCATTCAGTGTTAGGTCATCTTTAAAATCTTCCCAAGCTGGGGAATCTATGATTCTATTTCAAGTACAATTTCTGGGATCTGTGTTCCTCACTGGATACAAACAAGTGCTTGTATGTCACAAAAGGAAGAAACAGAATATTCTGAAATTCAGGGAAGTCATGAAGGATTCTCTGTTCCATTGACTACTGATGTGAAAAGTCAGCAGTGTGACCACAGTGTGAAAGTCGGCAATGCAGAGATTTCCTGGATGTAATGAGCACATGTGTTGGATCTGTGAATCATGTATCATTGTCTCTGTATATAATGTTCTCTACAGAGATGGCAGTGAGCAAGGATCCTGGTTTAGAAGGAAAGAAGAAGACTTGAAAAAAAAATCTGGCCAGAAGTTAACACTCAACAGATTATTTGTAAGTACAATATAATGGTCTATCGTGCATAAAGCTTTATCTCAACACTTGTTTATTAGACTAAAATATATTTTAAACAATTCTATTCTCCATCACTTTAAGAGCTCATGATTAAGTGAAGCAATTGTTGGAATAGTTAACACAGAGGGATTGTGAGAAAAACCAGCTTTCAAAAAGGGATTTTCGTCTGTGCTTTACAGTCACTTTAATCCTCTAAGTACTTTCAGTTTCCTGTGAAGAAATGATATTTCCTGTACAACACTACCAAGAGTTATTATCCCTTTCACATATCTTCAAAGCATCATTCTCTAACAGAATGGCTTATAGAAAATCTGAGCATATTAAGATTATATGCAGCACCCCCAGTATTCACATAATTGGAAAGGACAGTCCAGAAAGAATACATTGACTTCCAAATTCACATAGCATATAGGTTGCAGGTTAACTCTGGAAAGAAATTTAATGGAAAATTACTGAAAACAAACAAAAAATGATTTTCAAGCTTCTAGTTTGTATGCAGATATATTGTCAAGTTCCTTTTTGACACTCATGAGCAGATAATTTTTACATTAAAAATTCCCTAAAATTTGCTAAAAAATTAGCTACAAAAGATACTTGCTAAAAACAATGCCTCTGAATTTTATTGCTTTAGTTTTTTCATAGGATTTCTGCGTCATTTCTAAGCAGTTCACATTAATTTCACTTCTCTCCTGTTGTAAAGTTCTTGCAATAGATTCTGGATGTGTTATTTATTCGCTGATCACTTGGAACCAACTGACAAATTCATTGCTTTCAGTGAGAAGTTAGCTGCTAGGAAGAATTTATAGTGTGTTGGACATACAATGCAGTCCTCCAGGAGTTTAAACTCTAAGATGAGCCTGGACATCAGGCCTCCCTTACAAGTGGAATCTGAACTGCTTGTTGGGAGCGCAGAACCATTACATGTAGTGGTTTCAAATTTCAACATTCTGTTCTGTTTTGCTGAAACATCTGTGAAGAAGAATTATACCTTATCTTCTACAATTTTCAGCATTGATGTAATGTCCCTTCTATCCCACTTAGAATAGTTACAAACCAATTTGTTTTAGAACCCGGGGAAGTACTCTTCCATCCTCCCTTCCTGATAGGTACATGCTTTACTACCAGATTAGCTGTTGAGGTAATTTATCATCTACCTATCTGATAACAAGAGGAGCTACCTTTTAAATTGTCTTCTAAATAAGGAAAAAATAGAAAAAAAAAAACAAGGACTCATTTTTTCTTTTTCTCTTTTTCCTAGTAGGTTTAAAATTCTGGTTGTGACTTTGACTCAGAGACAACAGCAGAGAGGTCATGGGAAGAGAGGGGAAGTAGCTAAAGTTTGCCTGCATCTAGAGAACACAGAATGACAAAAAGGGCAGGTCCACTAATGTCTCCAATGTTGGCCTCTGCTGTTGCTCATGACCCTGCTCTCTCAAGTCCTGGCCCCGTCCTGTCCCTTTAGGAATAAGGGGTCTCCCATCATGGAATTACGACACTCTTCCAGCTCCTGGATCTTCACTTATAGTTTTTCACTGAATTTGATAGTTCAGAAAGTACACCCTGAGTTATTCCCAACAATGGCAGGGACCAGATCTCCCATAAGAAGCAGAGAGCTTGAGTGTCAGCTTAGTAATCAGCTAAAGCTTTCCTGGGGAATGCTCACACCTCCCAGAGAGCAAGTACACTACACAAATAAAACATAGATGACATGTTCATCCCACTGCTTCCCTCCTGCCCAGGCCTGATGCAGCATCCCTACTAAGTGTCATAGTGTGTGGCATCACCAGGCCTCCTCACCTCACCTTCAGCTCTCAGCCAAGGAGACTTTGAATCCAGAGAACATTTCTGGGACCAAGAGCATTCCTGCTCCCTAGCAATCCCATTGACCTTGTGCTTTGCTTACCAGTGGGGGATGGCTTCAACTGTAGAGCTACATATCACATCAGAAGTGGAAGAAATCTTGGAGACAACACCCAGTTACCATCATCATTTCAAAGGGGAGAAATGAAGCCCAGAGTAGAGGAGGGCATTTTTGGGAATCCAAAAATTTGTCATGCCCTCAAATTTTAGTGTTCTCATCATCATGGGAATGAGGATGTGAGCATTGTGTTTAGGGATCATCTCTTGTTAATTATGCTTCTGTGTTACTTACAATGACTTGTTGTGTGCAATTCATTTTTTATATCTTGAAGAAAAAAGTAAGTGAAATCTATAATGCTTTAGGTGAGTCCATGCAAAAATTGAGGAATGGAATCCATGATTAACTTGCAAAAAGAATCGCTGTTTTGTTTTTGTTTTGTTTTTGTTTTCTGTTTTTTGGTACCAGGGATCGAACTCAGGTCTTTGGCCTTGCAAGACAGATGGCAGAACCACTGAACTAAATCACCAGCCCCCAAATAACCACTTTTTAAAAGCCACTTAGGTAAAACTGGAAGTAACTGTAGGGTTGTCCTCACAAGGGGGAATCCCCTTCTCCAACTCCTTGCTTAAGACCACAGAAAAAGCCACCGAGAAAGCAGAAGCCCCACAGAACAATCTTACCCAGAGGGAAGAGAAAGCTGAACTGATATGACTGAAAGTTTTACATACTCTCGGGCCACAAGAGTAAGCTTTCATGGATAACTCCACAGATGGAATAGATATCCACTGAAACCAGGGAATGTTGCATGATTGAACATAGATGTTCTATCTCGTGGATCAACAGGTGTTCTGCCTGTCAGAAGAGCAGGGAGGACCCTTACCCAAAGCCCTCAGTGGGTCTGAGGGTGACAAAGTCTGCCAAAGGATCTAGCAACTATTCCAGCTGCTGACACTGACAAGAGACAGGCAACAAAATCAAACCAAAAGTGACAACCAGAGAAAAGAATGAAGATAATCAGAGAGAGGGTGAGAAAGTGGAAAGAAAAACAAAAAAGGCCCAGGTGACTTTATTATGAACGGAACATCTTAGTTCCCTACAACTTCTAGCTGAGATTTCTGTTCAAAAATCAGCTGGTTGAAACTTTGTCTTATTTTGTAAGGGCAGGATTGGGTGAAACCCATCAGATGAAGGTGAACCAAATCAGACATGGACATTTCTTTTAGGGTGTATTGCAGATGTCATGACTTCCAGATTGAAGCTACAAACCAAATTTGCTCAAAATGATTCCTTTCTGAAGCTCAAATCATGAGTTTCACCTGAAGTATTCTTTAGATCCTGCAGATGTCCCAGAGTAATTAGTTCTTCTGTATGTAAACCACTTTCTCTGAACTGGAGAAGCTTTGCAAGATAAACTGCCAGATCTTCCATAACTTCTCCAGGCTTCTGACATTCCTTAGATGGGTTGGGATAAGGACAAAGTGGTTAATAGTTCTTCCTTTTAAGACTGATATTTCTCTCCAAGACCTCTCCCATTATCAGTGGGTCTCCTGCTAAAATCAAGGGCTTTCCCCAGTGCAAGAAAAGAGAAATATTTATTTGGTCAACATTAGTAAAAAGGGTGAGATTGACATTCCAGGCTTTTTCTTCCAGCATATTAGCCCTCATTAGAATCTAATCACCAATAAATAGTAGTTATTCTTGTGTTGATGTGGAAAATCATTTAACATCTGCAACTAGCAAGAGCTGGAAAGTATTTCCAGTAGTTTTTATCTGAGGTCACATTGAGCTGCTAACAACATTTTCAAGCATATGCCATCTATAAAGTGCCAGTTGTATTTATTTGAATGATGTTTTTATATTCTTGATATTCTTATACTTTTAATCTTTCTGATTTAGGAGTACTATCTTATTATAAAATATCCAGGCATTCCTCTACATACTGTGAAATGAAGCTTAGTTTTGTATGAGATAAAATAATAGTAATGGTAGTAGAGGCAATAATCATCAGAATGTTAGCAGTGAAGACACGCTTCATTAAAGGTGGGATGCTAAAAACTATCTGCTTAGGACTGGGGATTTAGTTCAGTGACACTGGTGCCTGCCTTGCAAGTACAAGGTCCTGAGTTAAAAAAAAAAAAAAAAAAAAAGACTATTTGCTTATACTGTAGCTATTTCACCCTGTTTTTTGGACTGATGCACCATAAGTGGAAATAGTTTGCCCCCATTATTCAAGTGTATGTTTACAATATATGCACAAGTGTATGTTTATAATATATGTACAATAATACATAGAGATGTGTGGGCTGGACCTCAAACTTCAGTTACCACTTTAGGTGGGACTCCAAGAGCGGAGACACAACTATAAGCACAAGTTCTGTGGAAGACGATACAAAAATTACTCAGTGTCCACTATCTACCTACATCAATATTTTTAGACATTTCTTAGTCAAGGAGGACTACTTTTATACTATAGAACACTATTAAAATTAAAAAGAGAAACATAACTAGGAAAAATGTTATTATATAAGTGAAATAATATGTATCACTAACCTATTGATTTTTGGAAACTTACTTGAAAAAATACTTTTTCCTTTTCTGGATTCCTCCAAATAAAGTAGAGGTGAATTTTATAAAATCAGCAAGTTATTTAGAAATGGACTTGAAAGGATTTTGAAATACCATTCAACTATTCTAATAAAATGATAACAATTATGGACAATAAATTTAGCATACATGCCTTTTTATGTTTTGTTTTGTGTTTGTTGTTTTGTCTTGTTTTTCTTCCTTCTACATACCAAAGTGGACAGAGTTTACCTAAGATAGAACACAAGCTTTAATAAATTGAGTTTAACATGAGGAGCAAGAAACATGGCATTGGGTGCTTTACACTGTTTTGACTCCATAAAGGAAATCCAAAGGTGCACAAAACACGTTTTTTTCATATCACAGTAGGCATCATTTCCTTGAACTAACTCAATATAGACTCCATTTTTGAAGAAAAGCAAGTTGAAATTTTTTCCATTACTCCTGGCCAGAATCAAGTCAAACTGGCCACTGTCACTACTTATGTCTAAGTAGAACTACCTGTGAGAATTTTGTGTCAAAAGGAGAGAAAGTAAGCTAATATTCATGGTAACAGCAAGATTCAATCTCAAGGCTCATTTTAATTGTTTGGGGCTTTCCAGACAGCTGTCACATTTTAAAATTTAATTTTCTTTGGCTTTTGGTGGGAAGTGTTCATCAGTACTGTCTACATATGTGGTTCATGCGCATGACACAGTGTTGTTTTAAACAGAGTTGTGGCACTTTAATGCTCCTAGAGAAAATGCACCTTCAATGCTGAATTCTGAGGCAGGATGACACAGAAAGGATGGGCTGGCATTCTCAGATAATAATATAAAGGTTGCTGAGCTGATGTTTTGTCAAGGAAATAACATAGCAAGCGTCTTCTCTCTTTCAGCCTACTTTCCTCCCACTCACACCTTCCACATTTCCCTAAGGAGAATTCCTTCCAGTTCTAAACTCACTAACTTGGGTCTTATTACAACAGTAAAAACAGTTTCAGAAATTTCGAGGGTGGATAAAATAAATCTATATCAAGCCAGGATAAAACTATTAAAGTGGAGAGAGAAAAAGATGGGGAGAGGGAAGGACAGAAAAAGAAAGAGAAAGGAAAGAAGAAAAGGAAGAGAAAGGAGGAGGAGGAGGAAGAGAAGAAGGAAAAGAAAATGCAGCTAAAGAAGAGAGGAGAGGAGGGAAGGGAGGGGAGAAGGAGAAGGGAGAGGAGAGGAGAAGAGGGGAGGGGAAA
>NW_022900919.1:39284468-39301970 GCF_012274545.1 Fukomys damarensis
GGAAGGGAGGGGAGGGGAAGGAAGGGAGGGGAGGGGAAGGGAAAAACTTAATGCTTTTTATTGTAGTCTTCAACTGTGAAATGGAAAGTCTTTGAAATGCTTAATCCTGAACATGACAAAGTCGGCTTTGAGGAGACAAATGAACCAACAGTGAGAGGACTAATGTTACTTGTTATGACAACTGAACACATAACTGGGAATTTGTTATAATTTGATGATTTAAAAGAAATTTTTATATTGCAAAGCACACATTGATTTTTAAAAATTCACAAACTTGAAAGTCAAGATTGAGCACCATAAAATAAATATAATGAAACCATTTTCTTACATTCTAGTTTTGCTTCTCTACATCTTGTAAAGTGAACCATAATTCAATGTCTAAAATAAGAAAACCAAATGTTCAGAAAACATAATCCCAAGTACCTTGCCTTCTCAAATAAGCATATTTATTATTTTCATATGAATCTACTCTGTAAGCATAAAGAAATGCTTTGACTATGACTCTGTGTAGTTTCCCTTACAAACAATGACAAAATGTTCAACAATCCCTTGGGAAATCTCCAGTATCTTTATTTTATCTTCAGCCTCTCAAGTGCTGTAATTTCCATGAACACCATGCTTTGTAATCAATGGCCAAAAGAAGATAACTTAGTATTTTTGCCTCTTGATGCTGCTCGGTGTTGTGGTTTAGATGAACAATGTTCCCCAAAGTTATCATGTGTGTGGAACACGTGACTGGATCACCGGTGCTATCCTCATCCTTGGATTCATCCATTGCTGAGTTCAGTAGCTGACTTCGCCGTGCTGAAATGGGGCCTAGTTGAGTGGCTGACCAGGGGAATTATCTGGAAGGGTATATAATTGTCCCCAACACCACACTTCTCTCTCCGCTTCCTGGCTTCCTTGGGGTGAGCAGTATTCTTCTGCCTGGGCTTTCTGACTATACCATTTCTGCCTTGGAGACATGGACTGAAACTTGAACCAAAAGAATCATCTCTTTTTTAAGTTGTGTGTATTGCATATCCTGTTGCAGTGATGAGGGAATAGCTAAGCCACTTAAGACATGAAAGTGAACACTGTGAGTGTTTGGAGTTTGTACACTCTGGCTTTAGAAATTCAGACAAAATTTTGGATATAGAATGTTACTGTTTTCTTTAAAAGCCTATTAGATATTGTAAGTATTCTGATATCTAGTTTCCCTGAGCTTCTTTTAGGCCAGAGAGTAAAATATATCAATAAGAACTACACTACAAGGCAGATCTAAGTTTGAATTATGGCTCTGCTTTTAACTTGCTGACAACTTGGTCAATACGTTGTTTGATTTCTAAGCTGGTGCGTCTGAAAAGTGAGTTTGTATATTTGCACCTAAAAGGGATGGGCATATGAAGAGCAATGAAAAAATGATAAAGTGTCAAAATTTACCTTAATTTTTTGTGTTACATGCTCCCTTGCTTCTAGCTCATGCTATTATATACAAACCCAATGCTTGAGGAAGACACAGATAAGTTTTTTATCTACCATGTACCTGGGTTCTTTCCTCTTCTCTGAAGAATACCATTTGTTCTTGTCACTCTCAAGATTCTGATTTAAACTAATTAGCTGGGTCTTCTTTACCCATTTGTGTTACACAACTTTCCCATGGCTGGATATAATAACCAATGCTCATAACTTAAAGGAGGAGAGCTTTAGTTTGGCTCACAGTTTAAAGGTATTCAGTCCATGGTTAGCTGACTCCAAGACAGAAACATCACTGTAGAAGGATATGATAGAGTGAAGCTTCTTAGTCCATGGCAACTAGGAAGCAGAGGAGGGGAACAGTGCCAGAGAGAAAGGGAACAGGGACCAGATACGGTACACAAAGTCAGGCCTCCACAGTACACTCAGACACACCCGGAAGTGTGCTTCACCAATTCTCCAGGCAGCCGCCAGACCAATCAAGCTCAACTACAATACCACTTCACCTCCTACAACCTACAGGAAAGCAAACAAACAAAAAGACCCTCTTGACTCACTCCTGAAGACAGTAAAACAGTATGACAAACATAACATTTACTCTCATGAAGGCATTAGGATCATATCCAATCATGAGTTGTATATTATACTAAATTTACCAATATATTTGGTATTACTTTACTTTGAACCTCTTTTCTTTTCTTTTTCTCCTCATTTCTAATTCTGGATATATAAAGTTCACATATATTCTTTCTTTGACAGTCTTTCTTGATGATTTGGCACCTGTTCCTTTCACTAGAATTATCATTCATTGAACAATAGTGACAAATATAAAGGCTTCCTCAAAGCCATACATGACATCAAAAAAGAAAACTATTGTTAATAGTTGACAATGAGAAACACCATATAAAAGTACATTTAGGATGAGTCTTGAGGAAACATATTTCCCCCAAAACACATCCCCTTGATGGCATAGCGAGCACATAGCATACCCTGTCCTATTTTTAACTACAATCTATGACAGATGCAATAGAAGGTTTCACTTTCGAGGAATTTACAACCCACCAAGTTGGAAAATGAAAATGGATACACCAGATAATACCATGATTTTTGCATCATAGATTTCATGGTTTGGTGCATTTCTACCAGCTCATTTTCCATAAACAGCATCTATCTCTACAAATATGTAAGGCTGTGTAACAAAGTAAATGGCTCAGATCCCATCCAGTACCTACAAAGGAGAATGCAGTGATCTTAAATAATAGAATTCTAAAAGTCCACTGTCTGTTAGTGAATTCTGGCTCCTTAAAGAAATGTGTGATGCTATGTTAGAAAAGGAGCTTCCACAAAATATTATCTAATTACAGAAAAAGCTCTTTCTTGGATGAGGAAAAAAGTGCAATACTGTGAAATTATGGGAGTGGGTTTAATAAAAATTATGTTGCAAGCAGGTCACACCTAGGTTTGGCTTCTTTGATTATTTTTTTACTGACAACTTTCTCAGCTTTTGAATCTGTCAGAGCTCGCTTTCTTTTGTGCCTTCTTCTATTTGGGAAGCATGAAGTTTTCTTGCATATAAAGTTTACTTGTTTTTTTTTTCTATCTGCCTACCTATTTTATTACCTATTATATTGCATGTGAAGCTGGATAAGTCTACAGCAGAACAAAGCTAATTACAACTTGCATAGCCTAAATATAGCATAATGAGAGAGTGTCATTCAAGAGCAACCCTGAGCTGAAAAACCTTTTGGCAGGCCCAGGCAGAGGTTATTCAGCTCCATTGAGATACCTCCAGGGGCTGACAGATTGCAGAGCCAGGAGTTATCCAAAAGTTGTGAGCAGGTACTGAACAATCAGCTTGATTTTGGGTGGAAGGTTAGTCTCATGTTTGCTTTACTTGTTGCATTTTGGCCTTCATTTTTAGAGAATAAACTTCAATGTGCAATAAACTCATATTTGATTGAGAGGGGCAATGTCAGTTTAAAGGGTTAGAAAGCTCTGGATGGAGGTAAAAGAATCAACAGACTAAGTGAGTCAGAAGAACATGTTCCTGGGAATGCCATACAGAATCATGTCACAAATAGTACAACTACAAATGGTATAATTCCACCAGGGCTGAATGGTTAGTAAGTTGAGTTACAAACGATGTCCCTTACCAAATCTCATGCTTTACATGACTGCTTTTAGTATCTGCCTTCATGTGTTTTCTTCTAGTCTCTATCTTTAGCTCTATGGAAATGCTGATCATTTGTTTTGGATATATACTTGCATCTGTCAGGTGTAGGATTTTTTTTTTAAATTTTATTCTTTTTGTACCAGGGATCAAACTCAGCACCTTGCGCTTGCAAGGCAGGTGGTGGAATTACATCCCTGTCCCTGGTGTAGGAATGTTTATGGTATAGTCACATATGCAGCTAGTGGTCCCAGACCTCTACAGTCATTCTGTCAAATTCAGAAATAATCTTCCTACCTCCAAGATGTACCTGCCACTGGCAATTTCATTTAGTAAAGCACATCTGACTTTAGTACTTTGATTGTCAACAAAAATTGTTTGTGCCAAGCCACCAAGCTACTTGGGGAAACAAACATGATTCCATATTTAAAACACAAGTACAGACAGGGTTTATGAAGTAAGGCCTCTCTAGAAAATCCTATGAAGAATAATGCAATCATAATCCAACAAATTGCCCAAAGAAATTTTACTTTAGGGGGTGATGGTGAGCCTTTTAGAACTTTCAGTGAATAACAAGCACTGACTGCACATGCATGGCATAGGCTCACCACCACAGTGTTTTACAATCTCTGCTGTTCTCAAAGCAGCATTGTTGGGTTAAAGAAAAAGATGCTAGAGAAAAAGATGTTTACCTTTCTGCAATTGGTCTGTAAGTATTTTTGTAGTTTTACTAAGGTACAAATAAAGAAAAGTGCTTAAGCCATAAGTAAATATCTCAATGGATTTTTCCCCAAATCATCACTTCCATGTAACCAGACCACAAGGCAAAATAAAAAGAGCAGCTCAGAAGTCTCACTGATATCCCTTCAATCACCCCCAGATGAATTTCTCTTACATTGGTTAGTTCTGTCCATTTTTTAATGTTGTACAAGTTAAATCAAGGGTAGCCTGTTTTAACAGTATTTTCCCATGCTCTGGACAGAAAACATCCCATGACAGAATGGAATCTATTACCCAGTTTAAGGGAAAATGGGCCTCTTTCTCTTCTCATATGCTCCAGATGTGTGAGAAGAGTCAAAGGGTAATAATAACAAACAATCATTGATCATTTCTATGTTAGTTGTGATTCTCACTAGTACTAACAGAACACATACCTATTTAGTTCTCACAACAGCGTTAGCATGCAGAACACCTTTTTACAGAGAAAGCACAGTAGAAGTAACTTACCCAGGATCACACAGTTCAGCAATGATGATGGGGACTTGGGCTCAAGACCTTGCACCATTAGTACCAACCCTAAAACCACTTTCAAGATGGGGGCAGCTCTTCACCATCCCACAGCCAGTGCTTACAGTGCAGCTAAAGAGATGCTTTTGTTATCAGAATTTGGAAAACAGGGCAGGTGAAGTGGTGTTGAGGGAGTGGCTTTGTGCTGCTGACATTTAGTGCAGGGACAGCCCCTCGCAACAAAGAGCAACGCAATGATGAGGTTTTGAAGCCCCGTGCTAAACAATGGTTTGTAACTAATCTCATTGTTTAAAAACTGATCTCCAGTGAAGAATTATAAAAAGAGGAGGAGATTCACCATGAAATAAGCCCAGGAGCATTGTGCTAGGGGTGAGCTCCAAGGCCTCACTATGCCTCCTACTTGCATAAAGAAAACACAGAGAGCAAGGGTCCCCTCGAGTAAGCACCAAGAAAGAATGAGCTCTTCTTCCGATCTTAGGGGCTAGCTGCTCTCCTTGGATCATATGATCCTCCTTTCTTAGCACTTATGGGTAACGGAGAGAATAGAATATCTCAAACATAGTTTTTAACACTTCACCATAAAAGATACAAGGCAGTTTCCCAAATAAATTTTAATTTAGCAAAAAAAAATCCATTTATCAGGACAATTTTTTTTATGGTGAGCAATATGGTCTGCAAGAACTGTGAGTTAGATCTCTACTACGTAGGGGAAGTAATTCAGGAGCATCAATGAAAGCTTCTCTAATCATAGCTCCCAATATTTCAAAATGCATCAGAGTGGATTTTGTGATGGTGCAAACTTGGATTCAGTAGGTTAGGGGCAGGCTCTGAGGTTCTGCATTTCTGTCAAGCTTCCAAGGGTGTCTCAGTGGCTTTGGAGAATCCTTGAAATTATAGTCTCTGAGCCATATCATAGCTGTAAAGCATGTGTGTGTGTGTGTGCATGTGTGCGTGCATGCACACACACACAAATACAAATGGGAGATATTCTTCAAAACAGGTACAGAATCTACAATTTCTATTCCTTTATCTCATAGAATGGCTAAATATGAACACATCCTGGGCCCCCTTTCAATATTGGAGTTCAACTTTCCAGATGTATATTGGAACAGTTAAGAATGTGGGATTAGTGGGAGTGGGGAATTTAAAAAGAAGAAGAGCAGATATTAATTCCAAGATATCTAAGATTACAAAGAAGTCTTTGTTAAGTGGCTGACCTTAAGGGATCTGGTCAGTACTCAAAGCTCCAGACAAGAGAAGGTCTAGAGCTCAACAATAAAAATAAAAATATGCCGTGGGTGCCCCATGGCTCTACAAGCCATCCATTGCTATTAGGGGTTTAGTTGAGAGCAACAGAGTTACTGCACTTATTAAGGCTGGAAAGATGTCAGTTCATCATCAGGAAGAAAGGAATAGAGGTGGGAAGGCCTTCGTGAACCTAGCCAGTGTACTATTCCCCTCAGGGGACCTAAGCAAAGGGTCCTTAGACAGTCTCCAGGGATCCACAAGTCCTCCCATCATCACAGGCAGGCACACACATTTCTGAGAATAGAATCTATAAATTACAATAAGATATCAGGACAGGTCTGTATATCCTTCACTTTCTTCACCCTTTGCCTAACCTGCAGTTCTATGTACAGTACGGCCCTACCTTACAAACATTGAGTTATGCATTTTCACAGATGCAAATGGACCTCTCATTAAGAACAATCATAGATGTGAATAAATCATGGACACAGTTCACATGTGTGCCAAACATTGTCACAGGTGTGCTGCTGTGTGCTTACTGTACATGTGATGGTGCACAGTAGTACAGTGCTCAGTCAGAGCCCAGGATGCCCGGAAGCAAGAGGAAAAGTGGTGGTGATGTGGGGGGGACAGCAAAGCTGTAACTATGGAAACAAAAGTGAAAATAATTGAGAGACTGGACCAAGGCAAAAAAAGATGGTACTCTTCACTTGTTCTTAAAACATGCATTGTTCAACCATAGGCACAATTCTAAAAAACAAGGACAAGATCATGGAGCATGTGAAATGTTTTATGATTTACATATTTGTGTAAATATATAGTATTTGCATATATTTGTGTCAAAGGTGAATAAGACGCACTTTGTCAGACTTATGACTCTGACTTACAAGCATTCCCCTGGAAGAGAACTTGTTTGTAAGTTAGGGACTTACTGTAATGACAACTGAGTGATGTCATTTCAACTCATACCACCCCACCCAGCCAGTGCCATACACAAATACAAAGCTTCTATTCTTGCTATAAATTTCAGTCTCCAATATTTTTTCCTATGACTTGGAAATGCCCCAATCATTAAGCATATCAGAGTACTCTGAGACACTGGAAGGAATGCCCTTCCTGAACCTTGGCCATTGTGCTCACTTGCTGAGTAAGGTAAGATTAAAGCAGACAGAGCAGAAATGGCTTGAGAAGATGCATGACAATGACAGCATATGGACATGCAAGTGACCCTTGTCTTCTATCCTTAAACTCTGACTCTTGGTTTTATGACATCAGAGTTTTCTCAACCTAAAAGGGAATTCATATAAAAAATACTGGAAGTGTTTTATTGGGAACTAGAGTTGAAAATGATATTTACCTGTAAAAAATTTAACTTTTATCATTTATCATCTCTTTCCATAAATACAAGTAATGATTATTTTCAAATACTGGCCTCTGAAAAAGGCGTGTATTCATGTTGTGAATAAAAGTAATATGGGCTCAAGAAAAATCTGCCATAATATGAAATACACCACACATGGAATGCATTTCCCATTGAAGACCAATATTTCTTTCTTACATAAATTTTTCATTTGCCATTGAAATAAATGGAAGTTCGAAGGTTGGCTAAACAAAAGGGCCCATTTTTTACCTGTACAGAACAAAGTGTATTCTAGTGTCAATTACTCTTCACTGCAAAGGCTATAACATCTCAGGGACTCAGCCAAGGGTCACAGGTAGCATACACACACTCCCCTGAGCCACAAGCAAAAAAAAGCATACAATGACTGCCACACTTCAAATATACTTTTACCTACACATAAAACCAAAGAGCAGGGGCTCCCACAAGCACAAACACAGAAGGAGGGCAATGGGGAGGGGAAGAGGAACGAACGGGGAAAGGAGCACTTGACGAAAGGTAAAGAGTTTTGAAATTGTTTTCTCATACTTAGCTATAAAAGAGCAATATCTTGATCATGAATTAACAAGTAGAAGTGTGTGAAACCAGGAAAGTGAGTAGTACTGAGTTAACTTCAAGCTAAATTAAACCTCACTCAACAATTTAAATTGACTGAAGAGCCCACTAAGTCACAAGCACATTTCAGAAATTGAAAAATTAAACCTAGCTGTTGATAAGTCTGTTATGGGAGAAGACAAGTACTATTAGCAGTTTAAAATTGAACTTTAACATATTTTGGGATCACATAGACTTATCTTCGAGGAATTTTTTTTGGGGGGGTACCGGGGACGCAGGCAGTGGAACCGCTGAGCTAAAACCCTGGCCCCATGCGGGCCTCTGAGGCCTGGGTATTTAGCTCACGGGTTCCACTGCCTACCTTGCAAGCACAAGGACCCAAGTTCAATCTCCAGTACCAAAAAAAAAAATTGCCTCTGAGTTACTTTGCTGTCTCAGGAAGTATCACTGCTCAAAGCTAATTGTCCATTTCAAGACCAGTTAGTAAAAACCATCTTACAAACACACTACATCTTAATTTTCCTGTTTCGTAAGTAGATTTACTGTACAGCTATATCTGTAGCACTTAAATAAAACTGTCCCTCAATTTTGTCCTTTTATAAAATTCATTTTATAAATCTAAACATACAGAAAAAGTTACAAGAAGAATAAATTGCCATAAACTCTTCACTTAGAGTTGCAAATTATTACTATTTTATTGCACTTGTTTTTATTATTCATTCATCCCTTCTCTATACACAGAAATAGGTATAGGTATGAGCAACAGAACTAACATGGGTACTTATTTCTCTTTTTTGTGTGTATTGAACTATTTAAGAGTGATTTGCATTCACCATCATCTCCCTTATCTTTAAAGACTTAATATGCAGTTTTCATTAACAAGGTTATTTTCTTATGTAATAATGAAACAAACATAGGTAATTTGGCACTTTATAATACTATATTGTTAAGTCTAAATTCAATTTTTGCCAATTGTCCCAACACTGTATTTTCTTTTCCCAATGGCACATGATTCGACCCAGGATCACACATTTTATGTAACTGATATGTCTCTTACTCTCCTTCAATCTGCAGCAATCCTTAACTTTTTTTGTCTTTGATCAAATTGTTATCACTGAGGAATAGGAAACAGTTGTTCTACAGGATCAACCTTAACGTAGCCTTCTCTGATAGTTTTCTTGTGGCTATACACAATATCATTTTGAAAGCTATGTATAAAACTGTTTTCCATAACACCACGTATCTTCAGAAAGGTATTAGCATTTCCAAAATATCTCATATAGCATATTACATATTAAACAGATTATGTACTGAAATATATTATATTATGTTTTCTCACCCCACATTTCAGTTGTATGCCCCTCCTCCCTTCTGTTAAATAATAAACTACCCACATATTCACCATTGACACCGTGGGTAGAAAGGCAGTACTTTCCTAAGTCAACACCCAGACAGACAGGTGTGGACATAACCCAGTTTCATAATTGTTTCTTATAAATTGCAGTATACAAACTAATTCCACAAACATTTGCTTCTTAAAACTACTTTATGTGACCTTTCCTCCCTACTCTAGTTTTCACTCTATGAAAATAAAGATTTTTCTTATTTTAACATAGCTTTCAGTTCAGTCTATTTTGTTCAGTCCAATATTGCCACAGAATTAACATTTCAATGATGCTTTTTGACAGGATATTTAATCCAGAACTCTTTCAGATTAATCTGTGCCTGAATCTTATATCTGGATTTTGTCATCTGCTATAGAAGTTAAGCACTGGCTAAAATCCATTAACATAAAAAGAGGGGAAAAAGCAAAGGAAAGCAAGAGCACTAGAGATGTAAAGCGGTGATTTACATTCAAGCAACTACAATAGAGAAGAGAAGGGAAAATAACATAACAAACTTCATAGCAACTTTTAGGAGCCTAAATATGGGTCCAACATCTTTGTTAGCTTGTTGCCACCTTGCAATGGATGTTAAAAACAAAACAAAACACCAAATTTCTTAAACAGAACATGCAACTCTCCATCCACCTCTATTCGTAGCAACACAGTTCCAGAGTTGGCATCCATGCATGCAAAGAAATAACTTTTGATCCAGCTAGAAAACTCTTTTCTAATTCAAAGTCCGTCTAATTTTGAACTCCTACTACAAAAATTATTGATGTACTTCAGGAAAGATATATACTTACATCCTTTGAAATTGCAGCCTTCTTGATTTTCCAAAGGGGAAAATTTGGGCATGGCCCAGTGAAAAAGATATCTTTTGCTTTTCAGATAAATTGATTTATTAATGCACTAAATATTGACTATATTAGGCTTGTAGGAGATGCTAGAAGTTGCAAAGTAAGTGGTTATAATACAGGAAACAGTGAATTTTCTGCTCTCAAGAAGCTTATATTTTAGTATAATAAGCTTTTAATTTCCTGAGAGATTAGATAGATCAAGGTGAGTACAGAAGTGATAGCCTTCCTAAAAGCTAACCAGTCACCAGAATGGTTATCATAAGTAGTAATCAAAAGATAAAATGAATTAATTTAAAAGTAATCTTTTATGAATCTATAAAGTAGTACAATATTAAAAGCCACCTAGGTGAAAGCTATAAAAGTATAATACCTAAAGCTATGTTTCCAACAAGGCCTACCAAAAAGTGGCAACAACTTTAATGATAACAATGAAACAAATACTGTGGATATATTATAAATGTTTTAATCCTACAAAAACAGGGTGAGGTGTGATTATCACTCATGTATTAGGGAAGAAAGGATGAGAGGGTTTAAGATAATTTACCTAAATTCACAGAGCCAGCAAGGAGTTGAACCTGGATTCACCCACAGCAACTGCTCAGAACTGCCCTTGGAAGCTGCAGGCTAAATTCCTTTTAGCTTCAGCCATCCCCTCTGCAACTAAGAATGCAACATAGTTAATGGGTGCCTCGTGGGGAAAACACAAGTGGTAGTAACACTGAAAATAGTAATTAGAATTAGTAGTTGAAAACAATCAGGCAGTCTTTTAAAATTGATGCTACGTATGCATTAATTTATCCAGCTAGTCATTTATTTAGATAATAGTACTTTATTTACATATAATCAACCTGTGTGCAGTTCTATTAATTGAGACAAATGTATACACTCATGTAACTGTCATTCTGATCAAGATACCCAACATCTTGTGGGTGCCACAAAGGACTCCCGTGACCCTGCCCAATGAATTCTCACCCTACCCACAGTCTCAGACATCCTCTCTTTTACAGGCATTTTCATTAGATTCCTTATCACCTAGCATAGTCATGTCAGAGAAAAACAAGAATGTAACAGTTTCTACTATTTTCCTAAAGTAAATCCCATGAAGTGTGTAAAGTTCCCTAAAACAATTTAGGAAAACACAGTACCTAGCTGACATTTTACTTAGAATCCATAAGCCTCAGACCTCTCCACCTAATGTGATGTGTTATTCATCTCTATGGCCCTGAAACAAAATATGAGTATTAAAAATTTAAAAGTAGAAAGGTGTACTTTGGCTCACAATTTCACAGGTTTTGGTCATGGGCAGCAGATTTCCTTGCTTTAAGGCAAGGTAGAAATATTGTGGCAGAAGGCATGGCTGGCCTAGGAAATCTGCTCACAACATGGCAACCAGGAGAGAGCAGGAAGGGAGGGAGGGAGCCAAAGAGGGCAGGAGGCAAGATATAGTCCCTCAGGAAACAATCCCCTTACCCATTCATTTAAAGTGTATGGTAAATTCAGTTGATTTTGACTCATGAGCCTATTGATGTCTTTCCTTTGCTGTGCTAGTCATTTCTTCAACCCGTGCAATTCCTTGTGGATGTCATGCAAATGAGGCAGCCTTCTTTGATCCTACTGATGCTAGTGATAGAAGAAATCTTCCATCAGGGAGGATAAATCCTTATTCAGAATGTGTGTCCATTCAATGGAGGCAATTTGTTTCTTCTACAATGGAAATAGGCTGAAGAGATGAATTTGCTATGCAATGGTTCCCAGGGTGGCTCCAGGGAGTGATTCCATACTAGGAACTCAGTGTTGATCTCCGAAGTTGATAGATCAAGCAATAGACAGGTGAGCCTTGGTAAGAAGAGCTTCATGTCAAGCCAGATATGCCTGTATCTTGCCACTGTGACCATTGCATTCATGAATGCTTTGAACAATAACTGGTGTGGCTGGGGAAAGAAGTGAACATCCACAGAGGAATTACATTGTTTGCCTATTTATTTCTAGGTTTTATTGAGGTACAACTTACCAATAAAGGTGTATTTACTTAAGTTATACACACACACACACACACACACACATATATATATATTATGAGCAATATTCTTAGTTACTTTTCTCATTGCTAAGAAAAAATACCCAACACTCACAAGTTAAAGGAGGAAAGGTTTACTTCAGCTCACAGTTTGTAGAGGTTCCAGTCCATAGTTGGCTGATTCCAAGGCAGGGAAACATGGCAGAAGGGCCTGGCAGAGGGGAAGTAGCTCATGGCAGAGCAGACAGGCAGCCAGCAGCAAGCAGCAGCAAGCAGCAGCAGCAGCCTGCCTTCTTTCTGTCCTTTATATTCCACCCAGGCCATGGATTGATGCCACCTATGCCTAAGGTGGGACTTCCATTGTCCACACCCTTAATCCTAGTCTCATATCCTTAATTCATATTAACATGCCCCAATCCAGCCACTGTCAAAACTTCCCATCTACAACCACATGCGGCTTTAGGGGAACATCTAGACACAAACCACAACAGCAATCAAACTAATTAACATATCCAGCACCTCACATAGTCCTTTTGTGTGTAGTGAGAAAGATTAGTCCTCAGAAAATTTCAAATAAATAGTATTACATTATTATTAAATGCAGTGGATGACCTTTAGCAAGCCTCACATGGGATAAAAACTGTTATGGATGTCCTGTATTGATGCTAGGAGGTAAGAAATATACCTCTTTCCAAAAGATATGTGTTATATCAAGATTATTCCTTCAAAGTAACTATTCAGTCAACCCACTAACAACTGCCCATATATCAGAATAGATAAGCAGTCTGGACACCCATGACTCCAGCCATAGTTTATAAAGTTTTGTCTCCTCTTCCTCCTCCTCCTCCTTCTCCTTCTCCTCCTCCTTTTTCTTGTGTGTGTTTTTATTTTTGTTTTTTTAATACCAGGAATCAAACTCAGGACCTTGTGCTTGCCAGGCAGGCACATAGCCACTGAGCTAAGTCCCCGGCCCCTAAAGTTCTGCCTCCTATGTCTATTTGCCTTTATTGCTGTCCTTCAGAATCATCCCTGAAAGGGACTTTATCCTTGGATCAGTTAATTCAGCTCAACCTAATTATATACCTTCCTTTTGGGCCTAATTCCTTTGCAAAATTTCCACATATTTACCAGGTTTCTGCTAAGATATATTAGCAATATCTTGCTGTTTCATCCTAGGTTATAGTGTTCAACTGTCATTCTGGAGCATGCTGAGATTTGACCCTAGGTATGGTTCTAGTAAAAATATAGGACAGTTATGATGAGCTCTGAAGAGAATAAATATCAGTGTTTAAGGCATCTGTTATGGTTTGTGTTTCATGTCCCCAATGCCTCATGTGATTTCATAGGTGGCTGAAACTACAGTGTGTGATTTATTCACAGAGTAATGCTAGGCCCAAGGCCACTAGGATTAAGGGTGTGAGTGCTACCCACCCTAAGTAGTCTGAATAAGATAAAGGGAGCAGAAAGATGCTGTTAAGTACCCTTGTTGCTTGTTACCTTCTAGCCTCCATGAAGTGCTTCTCCTCTGTTACACCCCTCTTCCATGTGCCACTCTGCCTTGGAGCCATCTGATTCTGAACCGCAACTACTACAAATTGTGAACTAAATAAATTCTTCCTCCTTTAACTCTGAGAGTATTTTATCTCAGCAACAAGAAAAGTAAGTATAGCAGCATCTAAACCAACTGAGTGTGTCACGGGTTTTTCAGGCTGAGAAAAGCCCGATTAGTAGAAATCAAAACATTTCCACTGAGAAAGAGAATCTCAGGTTGAGTTAGGTTCAAGATTGTCACTTTCTCTTGGGTCCACCTATATGTCCTCCCATTCCAAATTGTAGAATCTCTTTATTTCTCAGTTAATAACCAAACCCAAAGAGACTGAATTCTATTACAATTGTCACTGTAATTCAGCAACTCTCGCTGCTATGGTTTGAATATCCAAAAACCATGCTGAAACTTCATTGCCACAGTGGTGGTATTGGGAGGTGGAATCTTTCAGAGGTGTTTAGGTCATACTGGATCCACTTTTATAATTGGATTAATACTTTTATCAGAGCAGCATGGTAGAAGTAAATTCTAATGAGCTTTGTCCTCCTTCTACTCTCTGGTCACTCTTGTCCTCTGTCATGTGTGTGTTCCTTCACATGTAATCCTTCCTCCATATATGACACACCAAGAAGGCCCTTACCCAAAGCCAGGATACTGGATGTCTCAACCTGCAGAAGTATGAGAAATCCTTTTTCTGTAAAAATTACTATCCTGTGACAGTGTGTTATAGCAAAGGAAAACACATGCAAATATTCATCCACATAAGGTTGTCAAGTAAGTTATCTGATTCTCACAGTATGAACTAAAGTTAGAATTAATGAACTTTAGTCTGTCATTTTTTTCTTGTGAGTGCTTGAGCACACTCAGAAATATAAGCCCTCCATTTCACAGTCCTTGTAGCCATCATTGCTGCTGTACCCTTAGACACAGTCCCTAAATCCCATCTGTGGAAGACTAAAATCTGGTCATTTGAAAGATATTCACATCTCACATCCTAATCTCTGGATCTTGTGAACATTACTTTATGCAGCAAAAAGAAAAGAGGGTGCAGATGGAATTAAATTAAGGATCTTGAGATAAGGAAATTATTTTGGTTATAGAGTCACTGATGATGAATCTTTTAGAGATCAAGTGCCAAGTGCCAAACTACAACCCAAAACTCACTTATTTATCACAGAGTTGCAACACTGTAATTAAACTTGAATGCTGAGGTTTTAGCTTAGAAAAAAACAACTTCACATTAACATCTTTTGTCTTAAAAGAAAAACACAGTAGGCCATAGGTTCACCACCACTGATATAGGTGAACTCTAAATGTGATATTCTTCTAAAAAAAGAGGCAGAGAGCAGTTTTATACATAGAAAATGATTTCTTGTGAAGATATATTTGAAGGTTTTTTGACTAAAGTGAAGAGGCTATTAGACAGAGAATTCTAAAAACCATCAGAAAATGGAAGAGGTAAGGAATAGATTCTCTTTGAGCTTCCAGAGAGGGAAGCCGACCAATACCATTATCTTGTCCTGGTCCTGCTGGGGGTTTTTTGTTGTTGTTGTTGTTGCTTGTTTGTTTTGCTTTGGTTTTTCTTTTTTTTACTTCCAGGCTCTAGAAGTCTGAGAGAATAAATATCTGCTACCTTAAGTCACCAAGTTTATGGTGATTGGCAATAGAAGCCCAAGAAACTAACACACAATCTTCAGTCCTCTCTTTCCTGAGACAATGGCTGATAGCAACTCGGTAGCCATCTGGATGTAGTCAGAGGATATAAAGGAGAGAGAATTTTAAGAGTGAAGTCATTATCTAAAGCAGGGGAGTAATTCTGACAGATGAGATAAACCTATAAGATAACCTAGGGCTCAGAGAAGTGCCCAGGGAGCTTGAAAAGTTGTTTGGACCTCATAGGAGATGTAGTTTGGCCACAAGATAGTAAAGAAGTTTAAAGGTCCCATTAGAGAGGAGCTATTCTCAAGTTACAATAGATAGCAAACAATAGATAGTAAACAATAGATAACCCCCTGGATTACAAGAAGATGAACTTGTGTTTTGTTTTGTTTTTGTTTTTTCCATTTCCACTGATGTGACTCTACCAAAGAATAGTCAGCCCTTCCTGTTATGGTCAAATCACTATAAACTTTGCTCTCCAAGCATTTGTGTACATTTGATCAATGATGGTACGTCTTCTTGTATCTCACTTTTCTAATTTGTATTATGGAGCCAATATTTTTCCATAAATTTTTAGGATTACAGCTTATGTTTGTAAGAAAGCACAGCCTTTGGCATGAAGAACTTTCAGAGCTTCCCTTTAGGATGTAATATCAGAGCTCCTGTACAAGGCATACAGCTGCTTTTTTACATATTTATTTACCACATCCCTGGTTCTAGACACCTGCTAAGTAGAAAAAAATCCACTAAGGAACAGCACACAACCTCTACCTAAAAGTGCTCTGTAGCCTAATGACAAAAAGTCAAGTAAATATATACCATATTCATAGAAAAAAAGGGCAAAACATGTGTATTAGTTAGATTTATAAAGGTAACTGAGGCAGGTACCTATACAAAGTAAAGAGATTTACTTAGATCACAGGGTGGGAAGTTAAAAAGCATGATACCTGCACTTGTTGAGCTTCGGTGTGCATATTCTTAGCTGCCTCAAGGGCAATGATGGCAGCATGTGCAGGAGCAAGTTATCATGTTTCCAAAAAAGTAGCCAGAGAAAGCTGCAGTGGGGCCACTTTCAGACTTTTGTAACAATCATTGTACAAGAACTAAAAAGGATCTCAGTAGCCCTTTATGAGGGCATGCTTCTACTGAGGACTTCCTACTAAGTCCACCCCTGGAAAGTTCCATTACCCTCCAGTGGGAACGGAGGCTGCAACACAAGGCCCTGCGGTGAGAAACTACATGCAAACTGCAGCAGCATGAGAGATCACTGCCAGCACTTTTAGCATTGTCCTGAAGGAGACTAGAGGCTCTTCTGCACAGAACATGGCATTCGATGTTGGAATTTCCAGGGGCTAGGCTTTCTGAAATTACCAGTAAGGGTTTAGATATTAGCCAAGTAAAGGTAAAGGAAGAGCATTCCAGGAATAAGACATGTCATTAGAAGAAGCTTTTAAAAGCATAGAGTATTTAAGAACTTCAGAGACAATTCAGTCCTACATAGATAATATTTAGAATTTATAAAGGGAACACTACCAGAGAACACAATCATATTCCAAATATTTGTTTCACATTTATAAGGACAAGACATTAACTGCTCCACAGAGGATATTTAACCTCTTTCCACATATTAGAAATTCTAAAGGGCAGAGTTTCGGCGCATACAATGTGATAAAACTAGATGTTGTCATAGAATAGAAAAAGTATAATCCTTTGTAGTCCAAATTATTAAAATGCATTTTCTTAAATTTGAAACATATATACTCATAAATTTGGGAAAAAAGAAGAAATAATGAAAGAGGGCAGAAGTAAAGGAGGAAAAAAGATAAGAATAGAGGAAAGGAGGGAGGGAGGGAAGGTGGAAGGAAGAGATTGAAGGATGGAA
Organism: Fukomys damarensis; assembly: GCF_012274545.1. Classification (NCBI taxonomy): domain Eukaryota; kingdom Metazoa; phylum Chordata; class Mammalia; order Rodentia; family Bathyergidae; genus Fukomys; species Fukomys damarensis. The sequence goes on from NW_022900919.1 coordinate 39,301,890, forward strand.
GATGGAGAGATGGACAGAAGGACCCGGGAAAGAATATAAGGAGAGGGAGAGGGAGCGGGGGAGAGGGAGAGGGACAGGGGG
>NW_022900919.1:39302122-39307671 GCF_012274545.1 Fukomys damarensis
GGGAGAGGGGGGGAAGAGAGAGGGAGAGAGAGATCCAAAAATAAAGAGTAGGGAAGAAATAAGGGAGGGAGGGAAGGTGGAAGGAAGGAAGATAAATAGTCCAGTGTTCCCAATGATGAAATATATTTAATCATTTTCTCTAAGATACCTTCAAGACATGAATGTAACAGGATGTTCATACCAGAGATAAGAGGGAACTTAAAACCTAGTTCACTCTGGGAGCTGATAAACGTAAGGGTTTGAATTAAGTATCACTTTCTCCTAGAAGCACATGAACAAGGAAATGGGGGTCAAAAGGCCAGCGACAGTGTTGTAAGCATTTTATCCAAAACATAAACATTACTGGAGTACATTTTTGACCAAATTACCTCTCTTGGATCTGGGATGTTAGCATTCCTGCCCTATTTAAGCATGCCAATTTTACTGTGGCTTTGAGGAGAGTTGATCAGGGACTTGGCTGGACACTTGAGAAAAGAACTATGCCTCAAAGAAGATTATGACTGAAGGAATTAAAAGGCATCCAACTGAGGAAGACCTCATAAAACCTCAAATCCCTAGATCACAATCCTTCCTCATAAATATAGGCAAATGGAGCATATATCACTCCATTTTAGAAGATAAAACAGTCACCTTTTCCTTGTAAACACACACAGTAGATCCCAAAACTCTGGGCAAGAATAAATCAAGCCCAGCGAGACTTGGCTTTGCCTTACTGGAAAGGCTAGGGAACCCTACGGCTCTCCTGTCACTGGATAAGGGAGATGGACTGTCTAAAATCATAAAAGAAAAATAAAAACCTGCTTGCAATGTCTGTTTTTTTTAATAATTAAAAAAGTAAAGAAATAAACACAAGCAGGCACCTGGAAGTATTGAAATTTAACAGGATTTAAAGAATTCCAGGTGTTATTTTTTAAACCAAAAATTAAGTAATATTTGCGGTTTCAATACATTACATCTGGATCTCACTTCCTCAGTGGAATTTAATATCACAAACTTACCATGAAACACTGTGATGAAGCTATCTCTTGGGTTGCAAACCTTTTCCTTTCAAAATAAAGTTAATATAGCCTTATTCACAATGAACGAAAGATGGATACCGTGTCCACAGATAGATGAATGGTTAAAGAAAATGTGACCCACACATGAAATAAAATATTTTCAGCCTTGAAAAGAAGGAACACCTCGGCCAGGGATTTAGCTCAGTGGCACTATGTCTGTGTTACAAGCGCAAGGTCCTGAGTTTGATCTCCAGTACAAAAGAAGAAGAAGAAAAGAAGAAGAAGAAGGAGGAGGAGGAGGAGGACGAGGAGGACGAGGAGGACGAGGAGGACGAGGAGGAGGAGGAGGAGGAGGAAAGAAAGAAAGAAGAAGAAAAAGAAGGAACTCCTTATGCATGCTACAAAATGGGTGAAATTTAAGTCATAATAGTGGGTTAAATAAGCCAGTCACCAATGGATAAACAGTATGTGATTCCCTTTATATGAAGTATCTGAAAATTGTCAAATTCGCAGAAACCAAAAGTAGAAAGATATTGGCAAGGACTGAAGAAAGGGGATATTGGGTAGTTCTTGTTTAGTAGAGTTTCATTCATTTCTAGAAGACAGAAAAAGTTCTGAAGATGGAGATGATTGTTTAATAATTTAAATGTACTTAATGTTCCTGAAGCAGTCAATTAACATGGTTAACGTGGTAATTTTTTATTATTTATTTTACAGCAAAGATAAAATTTGAAAATTAAGTTGATTAATTCTTTCCAATTTATTTTTGGATAACTCAATTCACACCCTTACAAAAACTTTGCCTTAACCACTGATTTGAGAAATAACCTATCACAACAGTCCCAGACTCTAGTCTATATATTTCTTTACTAAATGAATTTGATCAAACAGCAGAGTAGCTACAGCCAATTAAGGAGAAGCAATTTAAGATATAACAACTGTATTTTTTATGTAGCACTGCCAGATATTCTTCATAGAAAGTATATCTCACTTCTGGGAAAGACACACATAAACACTGTAGGATCACTAGGCCAGTCTTACACCTTAGTAATGGGCAAGAAGATTTGCAAAGCTGTAAATTAGCCATGGTTGCTTCCAGCAGTCATAGCCCAAAAAATTGCTTGACCAGTGTGAGTTTTTGATTGTTTGTTCTGCTTCTAAATCATTGTAGAAATGCTTCTTGCTGGAAGTTATCTTGTTGGATTAGTAGGTTTGGTTCACCAGACCTACTTACTATAAAATACAAATATTCTAGGAAAGATAAGAGCAAGGAAATAAGTGAGGATTTGGCTGAGGGAAAATAAAATTTCTCAAGAATAAAAACTCAGCTTCAAATTTGGAATAGACCGCCCTTTTATTAATAAAGATGAGAAATTTTAACTTTTTCAAATAGCATAGCTTCTAGTGTTTCTGAATTCTTTAAGAATTCCTATTTTCAGTTCATTTACGTGTACTCCATGTTTCTTAAAGACACTTGTTAGATCAGAATCATATTTGTATTGCCTTAAGGACAAAAAATTTGGAAAGTAAAAATATGTGCAGTCCATCCCTAAAATGATATAGTTTTATGTGAAGATCTATCTAGTATGTCACAAGCTTACAAAAGGTAAATGCTCACAAGGAAATACTATGTGTATTTATGGGACAAGAACCTAGACCTTTGCTCTCAAACTGGCATGAGTTCTTTTCTCCTATTTTCATTACTCTAAATCCTCTTTACACCCAAAACGACTGCACAGTATCTCTTGTGTGGTCCATTCTCACCCTTAGGGAAATTACTCAGCGTGTGATCACTTTCTGCTGTTCCTAACAGAGTGCCAGAGATAAAAGAGTGGAGATAGAGCAGCTATGAAGATGACACCCTAAGTTAGCACTTCTGGAGTTCATCTTAGACAATCTGCTTGTCATCAATCACACAACACAGAAGCAGCCTCACTGCTCAAAATGGTACTGTTTCTCTCAGCTGTGGGGACAACCAATTTCTCTGCAGAAGCTTCTGGGTTTATGGAAGAGAAAAAACAAACACAAATAAAAAAGACACTAAAATTCTTCCAAATAAAAGTAACAAGCCTAAATTAATATATTGACAAACATATAAGCAGATGTAGAGGGATTATGGAGCTATTAGAATGTATAACTTCAAGTAGAAGATTAGGGGGATAAATTCTAGACTATCGTGGTTTGTTCTGATTTCATTCCTTTTGTCTCTCTTACTAAGTTCATGTGGAAAAAACCTGTCTAGCTGTCTCTAGAAATGTATGACACAGTGTCATGAAAAAAAATGAGGTTTTGTTGAGCTAAGCACCTTTGCAAGGAATAGAATCCATGAAACGACACTGTCTAGCTGTCTCTAGAAATGTATGACACAGTATCATGAAAAAAAATGAGGTTTTGTTGAGCTAAGCACCTTTGCAAGGAATAGAATCCATGAAACGAAAGGCAAATGGAAATAAAGTCATTTTCCATGAGAGTGTAAATTAGCAGTTTTGATTCTGCTATATTTGAACACTGGAATTAAATAATTGAGTCAGCAAGAGTTTACAATTTAGTATACTGAGTGTAAGTGGGAGACAGATTTCTCACATATGGGAATGTGAGATCACAGATAAGCAAGGAGAAGACGCTAGACAGATCCATGTGTAATGTGTTGGAGTTGGAGACCTTCATAGGAATTTGTATTTAGCTTAATATAGAGCCAGATGGCCACATATAACATTATTTAGAGATCTGTGTATGTGCATAAGTTACTATACATGTACTTAGACCTCAGTTCCTAACAGAATTCTCCCATTAGAGTTACCAAGCATTTTTGAGGAAATGGCCGATTCTAAGATGGAGGCACAGAACACACAATATGAGTCCAAAGTGTTTGTGGTGCCCTAAAATTAGGAAATGGTGAAAAGGGAAAAGAAAACACTGAAAGGACTCGCAATTATCAAAGCTTGAACAAATGTGTATGACAAAATTGATTAAATCAATAAGTAGAGGATAATAAATGATAAAGATATATAATAAATATATAATTAAACCATATATAATAAAATATATAATTATAAAGGTATATATCTTAAGAATGTTGCAAAATTCCCCACACTTAACTGTGGGTTGTGCACAGCAATTTCCCTCTAGAGAATGCAGCACAGAAGCAGAGGGCAGATAACACTAGAGTGCTAAAACCTGATGAACACTATCTCGGTATTATGTCAGGGAAACATGAAAGACAATGTCATGCTGATAGCATGTGTTCTTAAAGTCAAGCAATTATGATAACATTTTACCTCTGTGATCTTCACCAGAAAACACATAACTTTAGGGTAATTATGAGAAAGTATATTCCATGAATCTCAATGGAAGTAAATCTTAGAAATTATAGGTGGCTGATATTACTCAGAACTGTCAAAGTTATTACAAAGAAGAGAATCTGAGTAAATGTTAAACACACAAGAACAGTCTAAGGAGCTATTATTAGAAGTAATGTGACACACGGCGTGAAAACATCAGAAGCAATAGGAAAATCTGCATAAATCATGAACTTTAATGAACAATCTACCGATCCTGGCACGTTAATTTTGACAAATGTATGATGTTAATAGTATAAAAATGTGAGTTTAAATACACAAAATTATTGATACATTCTTCATGTTTTTGGAAATGTCATATTCTTAAGAATGGAGAAACTAAGGCATTCCTATGAAGGAATTTGTTTCTTGTAGACCTGTCATGGAAGAAATACTAAAATAAATCTTTCAGGCTAAAGTGAATGCATTCTCCACAATACGGCGTGAGAAAATCATCAGTCAAGAAAACTACACAGGTAAACATGTGAGGCAAGTTGAATACATTTTTGGTACAAAAATTATTTTCATGAGTAAAATTTATAATCTTGTGATTTCTATTATAATAATATCACAAAGGGGAAAGAATGAAACTATGTGGGCATACAGTTTTGTATATTATTGAAATTGAGTTGGAATTAGTTTAACAAGATGAGCTAATTGCAAAATAGAGGGCAATCAGAAAAAAAAATAAAAAAATGTGTTTTAATAAAACAGTAAGATATCAAAGAATTAACAGTTATCAAAATACATCTATTTAACTCCAAAGGTAGAAAGCAAAGCAGATAAAAAGAAACAAAAATGTACACTCATCCATAAAATAAGTAGCAAAATGACAGTCAAAAATCCTCTTATCAAGCTGCCTGCCTGCCTGAGATCACACGGCAGGTGTGCGACCTCCAGGACTGCGCGACAACAGATCCAGCAAGGACCCAAATCCCCGGAGGGGGTCTCTTCAGCTGCCTGCCTGCCTGAGATCAGCCGGCAGGTGCGTGATCTCCTGGATTGTGTGACAACAGACCCAGTAAGGAAGGTAGCCACACAGGCACCCTTGAAACACCCCCACAACCTCCCCCCCCTTCTCAAACCTCCTGATTGGGCCAGTTCTTAGACCAACTCTACAGAGGCATAGGTTCTCATGAAGGGTATTTTTCTGAGCTCCCAACTTTGAACATCTTTAAAGAAAGGGCAGGGGAAACCTGTAATAGAAAAGAGA
>NW_022900919.1:39308449-39308858 GCF_012274545.1 Fukomys damarensis
GAATGTATCAATTGGGACAAAGAGTGGTGATTGATTTAAAGAGTTGTTTTCTCTGATATTATGAAAATGAGGATGTCTATGAGTCATTAGAAACTCAAAAGCTAAAACACAACTATATTAGGAAGATTTAAGTAATACCCAGAAATTAAAGGACAACCCAAAAATAAAAACAAAAATGAGAAAACACTTAAGTAAGACACAAAAACAGATTTCCAGTTCACCAATGGCAAATAGTTGGACAAATGAGGATGAAAAGTCTGATATTGAACCAACAGGACATCCTGGACCCATAGCACAGGAGGTGGTAAAACAGATCAATCAGGCTCTAGAAAAATTCAAATCAGAAATAATTTCCCAGTTAACCAGAGAGATGATGAGCAAAATGGAAGTCATGATTTGAGACTCTAGA
>NW_022900919.1:39309826-39311991 GCF_012274545.1 Fukomys damarensis
CTGCACATGGATCATTCTCCAAGATAGACCACAAACTGGCTCACAGAACAGGTCTAAATAAATGCCAAAAAAATGAAGTCATCCCCTGTATATTATCAGATCATAGTGCAATCAAACTGGAGATCAATAGCACAAGAAACTATAGAAACTTCACAAGCACATGGAAACTGAACAACGCTCTCCTAAACAATCAATGGATTACAGAGGAAATTAAAGAAATTAGACAGTTTTTACAAATAAATGAGAATGCCAATACAACATACAGGAATCTTTGGGACACAATGAAAGCAGTTCTACGTGGAAAATTGATAACATTGAATGCCCACACTAGGAAAACAGAGCGGGCTCAAATAAACAACTTAACGATGAAACTTAGACTCCTAGAAAAACAAGAGCAATAAAAACCCAAAGCTTGAACAAGAGAGAAAATTATAAAGATCCGAGCAGAAATCAATGCAACTGAAACTAAGAAAATGTTACAAAAAATAAATGAAACAAAGAGCTGGATTTTTGGAAGAATAAATAAGATCGACAAACCCTTAGCTAATCTTATCAAAAAAAGGAAAGAAAAGGCTCAGATCCATGCAATTAGGAATGAAAAAGGCGAAGTCACAACAGATCCGAAAGAAATCCAGAGGATCATGAACACCTACTTTGAGAACCTGTACTCTAATAAAATGGAAAACACAGAAGAAATGGACAGATTTCTAGATACTTATGAATTACCAAAGTTGAACGAAGAAGATAAAAACATTTTAAACACCCCAATCACAATCAGTGAAATTGAAAATGTAATTAAAAACTTACCAACAAAGAAAAGCCCAGGCCCTGATGGATTCACTGCTGAATTTTACAAGACATTTAGAGAAGAACTACTACCATTACTCTTCAAACTTTTCAATGAAATTGAAAGAGAAGCTATACTTCCAAATTCATTCCTGGAAGCAAGTATCACTCTGATTCCCAAACCAGAGAAAGATACAACCAAAAAGGAGAACTACAGACCAATCTCCTTAATGAATATAGATGCAAAAATCCTTAATAAGATACTAGCAAACAGAATACAGAGGATTATTAAGAAGATCATCCATCATGACCAAGTCGGATTTATTCCAGAGATGCAAGGGTGGTTCAACATACGAAAGTCAATAAATGTAATACATTATATTAACAAAGTCAAGGACAAAAACCATATGATCCTCTCAATAGATGCAGAAAAAGCATTTGATAAAATTCAACACCCATTCATGATAAAAACCCTGCAAAAAATTGGAATAGATGGTCTATACCTCAATTTAATAAAGGCTATCTATGAAAAACCATCAGCCAACATCATATTGAATGGCCAAAAACTGAAAACCTTCATGTTAAAATCAGGAACAAGACAAGGATGCCCATTATCACCACTTCTCTTCAATATAGTTCTGGAAACATTAGCCACAGCAATTAGACAAGAGAAAGAAATTAAAGCAATAAAGATAGGAAAGGATACAAAGTCAAACTGTCATTATTTGCTGATGATATGATACTCTACATTGAAGATCCAAAAAACTCCACCAAAAAACTTCTAGACTTAATTGACAGATTCAGTAGAGTATCTGGATACAAGGTGAATACCCAAAAATCAATAGCCTTCTTATACACAAATAACAGACACATGGAGAGAGAAATAAGGGAAAAAATTTCTTTTACAATAGTATCCAAAAAAATGAAGTATCTAGGAATCAATCTAACAAAAGATCTCTACACTGAAAATGACAGCACTCTGAAAAAAGAAACTGAAGAGGATATAAAAAAATGGAAAGATATCCCCTGCTCCTGGGTAGGAAGAATCAACATAGTGAAAATGGCCATACTACCAAAACTATGATGTACATTCAATGCAATGCCAATTGAAATTCCAACACTATATTTCACAGAACTAGAAAAAAAAATCCAAAAATTCATTTGGAACCAGAAGAAACCTAGAATAGCAAAAGCCATCTTAGGCAACAGGCACATGGCACCAGGTGTAACAATTCCCAATTTGAAACTATACTACAAAGCCACTGTGATAAAAACAGCATGGTACTGGCAAAGAAATAGGCCTGAGGATCAGTGGAACAGACTGGAAGACACAAAAACAAATGCAGATGTACTCAGCTACCTCATCTTTGACAAAGGAG
>NW_022900919.1:39312714-39348778 GCF_012274545.1 Fukomys damarensis
GAGTTACTTCAAAGATCTTGGACTGGAGGTTCCATTTGACCCAGCCATCCCTCTGCTGGGTATCTTTCCAAGAGAACTAAAAGAATCATATCACAGAGAAGTATGTGCACCCATGTTTATAGCGGCACAGTTTGTAATAGCTAAATCTTGGAAACAGCCCATTTGCCCATCCGTTGGAAACTGGATAAAGAAGATGTGGTTTTTCTATAAAATGGAATATTACTGAGCCATAAAGCACGAGAAAATAGATTCATTCACAGGAAAATGGATACATATTGAAGACATACTCCAAAGTGAAATAAATAAGTCACACATGTGTAAATACTGAGTAGTTTCCCTGGTGTGAATAATCTGCAACAATGCATAAGATTCAAATAAGATTACTGACATATGGAAATGGGAAAAAAGGAGCTAAAGGTGTAGGGAAGGTGGGATGGGTAGGGGAAGAGTAAAAAGGGAAAAGAAAAAATGTGAGAGAATAAAAAGATGAAAATAAAGTGTTTGTAGATGGGGAGGGGAGGAGGGGGTGAATGGAGGGCAGAGGTAAGGGGAAAAAATGAGAATCAAGACTTGTCATGTAGAGGTACAAGATCCCAACAATGAATGTAACTGTACTGTATCCCTAAAATGTACCAATAAACTCAATTAAAGCTGAAAAAAATCCTCTTATCAGAAATTAAATGTAAATGGATTATATACTTTAATAAAAAGATTACATTCTTTAATAAAAAGATTTCAGAAGAAAACAGCATTATTTAACCATATTCTATCTAGAAGAAATACATTTGAAATTTAAAGACACAACTGGTTAAAAAATAAAGGGGTGGAAAAAGTTATAATAAACAAAGCCAAACCCTAGAGAACTGAGTGGCTGTACTAATATCAAATAAAAATAAATTTAATGACAAAAAATCATTACTAAAGAAAATGATATATTTTATAGTAAAGAAGAGTTAATCCTCCAGAAAAGTAGAAAATAATAAACAAATAAATATTCAGCAATACTGATGAGACATAGATAAGGCCAAACTGATTGAACTGAAGTCAGTAGTTACAGTTGAAAATTTCAATATGCAACTTTCAGGAATGGACAGAAAAGCTCAGTAGAAAATTAAGAAAAATTCCGAATATGTGAAAGACAAGAAATCTACTTGACCAAAAAAGGCTATGAAAAACTCCACAATAGAATATACAGTTTTCCAAAGTGCACTGCCACTTTCTTTATACAGATTATATGTTAGAACATAAAATACCATTCAATGAATTTGTAAGTATTACAGTTGTACAGAAATCAATCTTGAACCACAATAGATTAAAAATCGAAAATAGAAGAAAAATTGGGAAATCTACTAATGTAGCAATCAAGAAATATGCCCCTGCATAACTAATAAATCAAAAAAGAAATTACAAGGAATATTACAAGAAATTTAGAAATTAGTTAAAATACAACACATTGATTTTGGGCAACTTAAATGAAATGAATAGATTTCTAGAAAGATACAAAATATTGAAACTGACTCAAGCAAACAAAATATAAAACCTAAATCAACACATGAAGAAATCAAATTAGTGATATAGAAGCATCACACTAATTCCTATAACCAAATGGCTTTCCTGATGATCTTTAATAAGTATTTTTACAAAAATATCAGATTTGACAAATTCTTTCAAAAGAAGTAGAAGAGAAAAAAAAGACTTCCTAGCTCATTCTTTGAGTCTGCAAAATAAGAAAAAGATATAACAAAAATTCAAATAAATATCCTTATGAATACAGATGCAAGTATAATCAACAGAATACTAGCAAACTAAACCGAGCAAATACAAAGTTATATACCATGACAAGTGAGATTTATCTCAGGAATTCAAGGTTAGATATCCAAAATTCAATAATAAGACATTAAATAGAATAAACTACAAAATCACAAGATCATTTAATGGACTAAGAAAAATATTTGACCAAATAAAACACTTTTTATGTAAAAACACTTGACAAATTAGTAGTTAAAGGGAATTTCTGCAAAGTGAAAAAAGACATTCTGTTTCAACTTATAACTTGCAAACAGCTAATGGTGAGAGACTACATGTTTTACCTATAATATCAGAAAAATTGAATGATTATCTGTAAGAGCATGAAGAAGACAAAACATCACTGCTATTCAAAATTGTTTTGAGTGTGGAAGCCAGGGAAATTAATCATGAGAAAGAAAAGGTATCCAGATTGGAAAGGGAAAAAGTCAATCTTTCTTCATTTCAGATGGAATAGATCATTATTCTGTCTTCTAACTCAAGCTGTAAAAATAAGAATCCCCAGGGATGACAATTAAAATTGCCTCAACAAAGGGCAGAGATTTAGCTCAGTGGTATCATGCTTGCCTTGCTAGTGCAAGGTCCTGAGTTCGATACCTGATACAAAAGAAACAAAAAAAAAAACCTCACGTCATATATAGAAGTGCTTTGCTCCACAGTGGGACAGAGACTTTGAATTGGAAACATCAGTCCAAGATTTGCTTGTTCTGTTGCTCTAATCTGGAGTTAGAAATATCAGGATAGTGATGATAGCCAGACCCACTGAAATTACATGATGTATTAGCAGGGGTGTCTGAGTATGGAAAAACTCCATGAAGACATAACTTACTTTCTTAATGTGAGCATAAATTAAAGAAAAAGTATTTTATTTTATAACAAAAGTCTCCAATTTCTGCATTTAAGCCTTAAAGCACTGCACAATAGAAAATTTTACTTCACAGAATGAAATTCATTATAAACTCACTAGGTCTAGTTAATGACTTATCCAAAGAAATTCATGTGTGTCACCAAAATTCTGGCAGCAGAAAGGATGTTACATGCAAATGATATTGAATTAAAATGTCTTTTTTACCATAGTGAAGGTTTATCCAAGGAAGTGCTGAGCTACATGTCCAGCCCTTCTCATTATATTCTGAGACACTGTCATGAGAAGCTGTCCAGGTTGACCTGACTCTTACAATCTTTATGCCTCATTCCCTTGAGTAGCTGAGATTGTAAATGTGCTAATGTCTTTTATTAGCTATGTCATAAAATACACTATAAAAATAGCATAGTGTCTTCTTGGGTTAATATTTAAGATTTCTCTGGTAGATTTTTTAATTGCTTACCACATTTTGTTGCATGGAATGGATGTCCTTTCCTTAGAAAGCTGCTTACTGAAATTCTCCCTTTCCCTCAAGATGAAATCTCTTGCAGTCATTTGAGTTCCTTTTGTCTCTTCATTCCTATACAGTTTCTTTGTCCAAAGTCCAGATGCTCCTACATTTCTGTGTATCTTAATTAATGCTTCTCACATCTTATGGACCACCAGAATATCTTAAGAAAGCATATGCTATGATTCAGTAGGTTTGGAGCACACTATAAGAATCTGTTTCTATTATTTGTGACACAACTGATGCTAGTAATGCATAGTCCATATTTGGAGCAGAAAGCATTCAAGCCATATATTTTCCCATGGTATTGTTTCATGAGTATTCCTTGTGCCTGTTACCAACTAAGATCAGTCTTGATTACAGAAACAACTTAGTTTCATTTTTTTAATCTTTATTTGTTTATTACTTGGTACCAGGGATCGAGCTCTGGTCCTTGCAAAGCAGGGGACGGAACCACTAAATCCCGGGCCCTTACTTTTCATTTTTTATTTGCCTCCATCTCCTAGCTTGGTGATCATTAACATTGTCAACAAAAAGCAAGAAATCTTCAGCAAAAAACAGGGCTTTATTTGGCCATTACTCACAGCAGACATTTACAGTGAATTTGTGTTGATAGGGGTCACTTTCGCTTATTGTCTCAGTGCCATACTCATAATGGCCCCCAGATGTACTGACTGACTTGTTACTCTCTCTGAAGGGATGTCCTGGGAGATAAACACACTGAGTCACTCACATGGCATGGCAAAATTGCTCCCCTAAAGGTAACACTTAGCAATTCTGGATAATACAGCCAAGCTTGAAAGAAAGAAGAGACCATGATCTTGTACCTAGGATGAAAAGGAAACCTGAGATGCACACAGAGGAATATTCTCCAGAATGTACTGGAGTAGTAAAACAGAATTAAGCCCTGGTGCAGGATCAGAGATTTTTACACAAAACCAGTGACAAAAGGAGTGAGTTCTGGCAGAGACTGTATGCACTGCCAAGATATCTGGGGCCATTAATCTTCATATGTCAACTTCATTGGATTAAGAACTGCCTAGCAGATTAGTAAAACACATTCCTTGATGTGTGTCTGGGTGGGTTATGGAGGCAGGAATGCAGGAGCTATGGGTAGCTCCTGGCCCCTTCCTCTCTGATGCTGTTACCCTGCTTTGTTTCCCAGCTGCCATGAACTAAGCAGCTTTTCTATGCCACGCATTTCTATCATGGTTTTCCTGTTTTGGAGCCAACTGACTATTGACTGAATTCCTTCACACTGTGAGCCAAATTAGCCCTCTTCACCTTTAAGTTGTGGATGTCAGTTATGGTTTCCAGTCACATGAAAGAGTCATTGCTCAGCTGTGAGGAGGATCATTAGTTGGCAGCATTTTGGTGTCCTCTGCATCAGGTTTCCAACAGCCTCACAGCCTACAGGTTCGCCCAGCCATTGACGGAACCTGCCTTTCATTCAAGGACCTGACCATTTCTGTACAACACTGACATTCACTTACACACTGTCTTTGTCCCTAGAGCTCCCCACTGCCTAGCTGCCTTGGAAGAGACTATATTAGATCCGTGTCAAAATCTCATGGCTCCCTCTGTCCTCTCAGTCTGCCCCCTCCCCTTTCTATTACAAGTGCTGATCCCCCAAAAATGTTTCGCTTCTAACTCTAACTTATCGTCTCCCTCCTGGAAGGCCCAAATAACACTTTCTCATTGATATCCGAGAAGTGGAGAAGTAGAACGTACTCCTTAGGAACTTCTGTTAGTCTATGTGTGTGATCAAAACATATGATGAGTATAAATATTTAAAAATTTTTATTATGGTAAAAAATTGCATTGCCATTTACTCCTTTCAAAATAATCCTCACACTTCCAGCACACTTATCCCAAAATTCTTAACATTTTCTGGAGCAGTTCTGGATGTCTTCTTTTGTGAGTGTCTTTAGTAGCATGGTCATGGCTGCCTCGATGTTCTGAATAAATTCAAAATATTTACCTTTTATGGTCATTTTAACTTTGGGAAAGAGACAGAATTGTCACGGTGGCCACAACCAATGGACAAGGTAAATGAGAATGGGTAGTACTGTTTTTGTGACCCTGCCTTTCCACTAGATGGTAGGTAGCAGCAGCAGTCAGCATATTTTTGATAACTCTTAAAGCCGCTCATGTAAGAGATTTTCTAGAACAGCTTCAAAAAATGTTAACAATGATGGGATAAGTATGTTCAAAGCAAGTATATTGAGGATTAATGGCAATGTGTCTTATTGTAAAACATTTTTTTAAAATTTAAACATTCACTATATTGATTAGTTACACTTAATATATAAAAAGTAAGGAAAAAAAACCAACAAGTGGTTTATGAGGGTACACAGAGGATCTGGCTATAAAGGGACACAAAAGAACTTTCCAGCATAATGCAAATAATCTATACCTTTATGGTAGTTATGCGACTGTATCAATTTTTTAAATTTCTCAAGTGGAGACTAAAAAAGGTAAACTTTACTGTATGCAAATTACATCTCAGAAAGAATACACAAAACATATTATATCATTTAAAATGTACAAGATGAGCAGTGATTAAGAAGACTGACCAGCCCAAGAACTGGAGAAGATATGGAGGATACAACGATTCACATAAGACAGTGGCCTTATTAACTGTGCTGAAAAACAATTTGAGTTATTTGAATATATGATTATCTATGACTCAAAAAGTTCATTAGCGTGGTTAATTTCATAGGCACTTATACATGCTCACAGCCATTGCTCATTATAACGTTTCTACAGTCAAATATTGAAAAAATTAAGTATCTAGATAAAAAAAAGATAACTTACAGTACATCTAATGGAACACTATACATCCATATCAAGTAAGCTAATTTCGCCTGCATATTAATTTGACTAAATTTTGAGAACTACTATTGTTGAATTAAAAGCAGGTAAGTTGTAGATGATTATATATTGTACCGTACCTTTTATGTACATTCAAATTTCCTAGAGGTATTGAATCAAAGTTAAAACCAGACTGGTTGTTTGCATACATTGTCAAGGCAGTGCTTAACTTGCAGAAAAAGGCGATGGTTTAGAGAAAGGTCCATTTGTAGCTTCCTCTCTATATAATATTTTATATATCTATATTAAAATATATCAAAAGCAAATCCAGCTGAACATTATCTTTTATGACATTTTAAGTGCAAGCGTTTTTCTTTATGTTAAAAAATATCTTATGAAGAGGAGACATAAAAAGAAAAGATTCTTTATAAAAGAAAAGAAGAGAACTCAATGTCATATTTTAGAAAATAATTTGAAACCAGGTCCCATCCAAAGTTCATATCAGGAGTAGCATATTTGGTTACTTTCTCAGGAGAACATACCTTATGAAAATAATCAGTATTTGAGAAGAAAAAAACTAGGATGACTAGTTTATAAACTGAGTTACAGAGAAAATAACAGTAACGTCATGATCAAGGAGGAAACAGCATAATGTATGTCAGCGCTTGGCATTCAAAGGTTTTTAGAAACATTATGCAATTAATCACTTCAAGGACTTAAGAGGAAACAAAATCCAATCTTTCTCATTTCTAAAACTGGAGAAATAAAAGACAACAGCACTTATTCAGGTTTGCAAAGGAAGTCTGTCTTGTCAGCAGGAGGACTAAAGCTCCCTTGTTATGTTTCTGAGGTTGCAGTTCAAATGACTGAAATGGTTTAACTTCAAAATATTCTTATTAATTTCAAAATGGTCTGCTTACATTTGTTCGGCTTTTATTCTAGGTGAGAGAACAGCCAATGGACATTATTTAAGCCCCTCTTTTATTTTATCTTTTCCCATAATCTTTTGGGAAGTTCTCCAGCTCTTCCATAAGAATGACACAAAAGTTGTACAACCAGGTGACATATCCCAGACTAAGTACTGTCACTTTCCAAAGTATCAATACAAAGTTAAACACTTATTCCCCTATCATAAAAGTAATAATCCCATATCAAATAAAATAAAACTTCAATTTCTTCGTTTGTGATTGTTTTACAAGTAAACCCATGAAACTCAACTACTAAAGGATACAAATATAAATTTTACCATTTGTATTTTGCATTTCTGCATATGGATGGTAACAGCAAAATTTGATAACTCTTGAAAGATAAATAGGCTAATCAAATAATTAAGGTCACTTTATTTTCTTCAAAAATAAAACAAAAATTGAGAATACACATAACCTGTATGATATATTTGAACTATTATCTATGAGTGCTTCCTTACTGTAATCTGGTTCCTTTTATGCCATTTTACCCACCCTTATCCACCATAAAAGTATAGTCAAAAATTCTTTGAACCACAAGACAATAAAAAGCTGTAGAAATCCTACCAATGAAGGTAACATGGATTGTGAGAAAGATTGGAACATTTAGAAAAATAAAAATATAAAGCACTTTTTATATTTCTGAGAAGTATTGTTCAGATATTCACTGTCATCACATTTTCTAAAAAAAAAAAAATAGTATGGAAGCTACAAATAAAGAAAAGTTTCCAAACAAGTAATACTATCAGATTGATGAGGCTTTATTTACAGCATTTTGATTTTTGCTTCTTTTATAAAAATGATATGTGATCAAAGCAAAATAAGTAGTAAGAGAAAAAAAAGAAAACATACACACACATGCATAGACTTATAAAATTTTTCCTCACCCAGAATTACCATTGTGAATATTAGAGGGGCATTATCTCAAATATTTCCTCTTATAAATTAGGATGAAATATTATAAAATAAGATTATACTGTAAAAGTCATTATAATATAGTATCATAAATAACATGTTTCATAAATCAAAGAGAATTTATTTTCCTTCAATTTTCCCTCTATCCTTCCCTCATTTCTTCTTTTCATCTTTTTTCCTGGTGTTCTCTGAGATGAAATATCAATTTAGAAGGAGGAAAGGCTAAGTTTGGCTCATGGTTTCAGAGATTCTAGCTCCTGACTGCTTGGCCTGGTTGCTTTGCACTTGCCGGGAGGCTCTGCATCATGGGAGGTGGGAGAGCACCCGGCAGAGCAGGGCCTGTTCCTCGCGGCAGCCAGGAGGCAAAAGAAAAGAATGGACCAGAATCCCAGTCGTCCCTTCAAGAACATGCTCCTGTGGCCTAACTTCTTGTGCACTCAGCTTCAGGTTTTAAAGGTGTTACCACGTTCTGGTAGGGCCACAAGGTGGTGAACAAGCCCTTGACACACGGATATTTGAGGAACACTTACCCGGGCCTTAACAATCTTTCTGATTTTCAGCCTTTCTGTTATCTTTCTCCCTTTCTGAAGCTTCCTCTTTTCCAAGGAAACGTTGTTATTCCCTTCCCGTTTTAATGTCTTTATTTTTTGCAAATTTTCAACATTTTAAATTTATTTTTATCTACTACTAAACAAAAGATATTTTAGTTCTTATTTTGTTTGGGGATTTCTGGATGAAGTTCTATTTTATTAGTACATGTTCGCAGCACATAATGACATTCCTTGTGTGGAGTCATACATGTACATAAAATACCTTCTTTTTTAGCCCTTTTCCCTCCTTTCCCTCTAACCTCCCTCCATTTCTTTAACCCCTTTGCATAGCAGAAAGATCTATCTCCCTACCTCCTACTGCCTATTTGTTTATTTTGCTCTTTATTTATACTTTGGTTTTCTCATATAAGAGAAACCATGCAATATTTAAACTGGGGCATCTGATTTATTTCATTTAACATTATATTCTCAAAGACATTTTGTGATCTGGTTTATTCTTCAGTATTGATATGAAAATACTTTCAAACGGTTTCCTTTTCACATATCTAATATATTTTTCCTGTTTCTTGATTTTAAAAAGTCTTCTAAGATTTTTAAGAATAAATAAATAAAGAATTATAAACTTTTGAGAGGGGAAAAGATGGACAAGGCCGACCCCAAATGTATTGTATAAAAACAGAAAACTCTGTTATTTCTTTATCTTTTTGAACAACATCTGAAAAGTAGATGGGAGTTAAACTTTGAGTTTTAGGTTTCATAGAATGAAAAGAAGAGAAATCCAAGCACAGATCTTTTTTCTTCAATTCTTTGGGGCTGTTTATTGAAAAGCAGGTACCTCTGAGGCAGCTGCTGAGGAATCCCAATGCCTGAGCTCCACAGGACACCACAGAACCCTAAAGCTTTCCGTCTTGCCTGCTGTAAGCTAGAGTGAAACACTATCGTGAAGTGGTAGCAAAGTAAAACTTGCTTTGTTTTTCACTTGAGAATTAATTGCTGAAGACACAGGCCTTGTCAAAATAGTTTGAGCTTATTTTTTAAAATAAAAGAATAAAAAAAACAACAAGTTTTTCTGACTTACTGGATGTTATAAGGCCCTGAAGCTCTGTCTATCATTTGTTAACATTCACCTTGGAGACAATAGGGCATTTAGAGGAGCTCATGAAAATACTGGCTGAGTCGGGCATGGTGGTGCACGCCTGTAATCCCAGCACTAGGGAGGCTGAGGCAGAAGGATCGCTGTGAGTTAAAGACCAGCCTTGGCTACAGAGTGAGTTCCAGGTCAGTCTCAACTGTGTAGTGAGACCCTGTCTCCAAAAACCAAAAAAAAAAAACCAAAAAAATACAGGCTGAAGAAGTATTAAATTAAGCTTTTTGGTTACTCTCAGAAAGTATTCAATAATGTTCTAAGGCATCAGACACTTATTTTATATCTTCATCATTTCAAGTTATGATTAAGGTAGATTTGTATAGGGAAGAAGACAAAACTGCCAGCCCTTTTAACAACACACACAAGAAAATCTAGTCACATAATATATATACATATATATATATATATATATACATATGACTTACTAAATATATATTTTAAGTAAAATATTTTAGAAATAGTTGTCATCTCATGGACCCACGGCTTATAATCTATCCTCTAAAATTCTCTCAGGATAGACTAGCCATCTTTTTTCAATTAAACTTGACCCAGCAGGATGTTTGAAAGCCACGTTAGAACAAACAGTTTAGGCAATTAAAGATGTAGGCCTTGATGAATTGGTCTGGAAATTCGACTGGCTGTTAAATAATCATCTAATTTAGACCATGGAGGGGACACTGGGAAGTCAAGCAGGAATGACTCTCCTGTGTTTGGAGTTGAGATGAATTATGTGCCCATAAAATATGAGGTGGATATCAAGTTACTCATTATGCTACACAAAGAATCAAGGACACGGGGAAAGCGGTGCAATTAGTTAAGAGAATCCGTAAAATTAAAGCTCATCAGTTTAAAAATCAACTTCGACTAGACAGAGAATACCTATCATTAGAAGCATGGTAGGTAAATTGTGATTTGAGTGGAACGCACTTGTATATGTGGACTCAGCTGATACAACGCCTTTGCACACATTTTCACAAATTAGGCTTAGTAAACAAGACTGATTGGGTTCATTCTCTATCATTATCTTAGCAGCCCAACAACATGAAATATTTTTTTTAAAGATGTGACAGGGTGGGGAGGGTGGCAGCCGGCCACACCGAAGAGCAGTATGCCGGACAAGGCACCTAACCCCACGCTTCTCTGAAGTGTGGTCATCTGCAGTGGGATATTCAGGAGATGTAAGTTGTAAAGAGTGAAGACAATAAATTTATTATGCCCCTCTGTCTAAAACTAGGCCCTGATGTCCTGATGACCTTACTTCTTTGGAATTTCCCAGAATAAAAGAGGAAACTTTCCCCTGACTTCCCTTTACACAGGTCTTGTGCTTCCTTCCCTATTCTGATCTACATCTTATGCTGAGAACTGATTAGGTCTGGCTCATGGAACAGCACCAATTATTCTAGATTTTTTTACAGAAATTAATATCAGCATTTTTTGAGAACTGGAATTCCCCGCCAACTTCTAAGAACTGTCAAAGGAATAGTTGTTAAAAATAGTTACCACTTGAGAATTAATTACCTAAGACATAGACATTATCAAAATAATTTCAGCTGGGGAAATATTCTCATCTATGAGTAAACTTCCAACAGAATTTTCTGCTAGCTGTATACTTATCCAAACCTCCTAAACCAACAAGAAGAGAAATACAAGTCTGTGTAAATCACAAAGATACATATATCTACCTATATATGTGCACATACATGAAAACAGGACTGCTTTGGTTAAGAGTCACTGGGGTCTGCTAAAAACTAAAATCATGCTTGTTTTAAAATAATAATGAAGAGGTTACGAATGCAGTTCAGTGCTTTGTATAGAGGAATTCCTAGGTTCAATCATTTCCCAGCACAGAAACGAAAGATGAATGACTGAGTAAATAAATGTGCTGATCATAGTGAAAGCAAAACATCTATAATAATAATAACAATTAATTGAGCGTTCTTTGATATATATATTTATGTAAATGTCCATACTTTCTGCCTTTTGCCTTCCTACACAATCCTGTCTTTGCAACATTGTACAACGCATGCTACATGTAGTTTGAATATTACGATTCAGAAATCTTCTACCAGGATCGCAGCAATCAGGAAGATACTCGAGGGCTGTCCCTGAAATCCTCTCTCGACCCTACCAGAGGTTCTACTTGGAAAAGTGTTCGTTTTATTCCTTGGTATAGAAGAAGAGAAAAGGATGTATACTTTCTCTGAGGATTACAGTGACTGTCACACAGTTCGCAGACTACTTCATAGCCTTGTTGAAGATTTTGCTCCTGCTAATTAAGACAGGATAAAGCTACTTGAACAATGTAAAAATATTGGGGCTGCATGAAAAGAAAGCAAGGAACCCTTAGTGCTTGGTTGCTCTTGGACCTCCAAGATGCTTAGTTTCCTGAGATTACTCCTGAGCTTCCCAGTGACAACCCGGGAAAAACAACAGTCAAGTTTTACTTTGTCACCATCCACAGCAGAACACAAAGTCTCTGTTTCTAGGCTCTCATTACAGGGTAGATAAAACCAGGTATAATATTTCCCCTTCAACAAGGTCAGAAGAGAAAATAGGTAGGCAAGATGCCAGTCCTGAAGGGAAAATAAACAATGAAATAGTCTATACTTTAACTCAATTTATTGGAAGTCAGAAGAAAAGAGATCCATGGCCTCAGTCACTGCTATATTTAAAGGAAGTGGGACTGATATAATTGGCTTTTTGCCCACACTACTTTCTCTCCTTTTAAAATTTAGTCTAATATTTCCTTGGGGGATAGAAGGAGCAGTTGTTAGAATTATCCAGATAAATAGAACAAATAGGATGTGGAAATAATATAAATATATGTATTTACTTTTTATAAGGAATTGGCTCATGAGATTATGGAGGCTGACAAATACTAAAACCTGTAACAAGTTGGAGACCCAGAACAGCCAATATTAGTTCTGGTTCAAATTCAAAGGCCTGATGACCAGGACAGCCAAAAGGGCTGAAGGTCTGAAAGTCAATGGGCTCAAATGCCAGCAAGAGCCAACATTTCAGTTTGAATCAAAAGACAGGGGAAAATATAAAACAAAACAAAACAATCAAATAAAAACAATGCCCTTGCTCAGAGCCAATCAGACAAAATGTATCCTCCCAAATTTGATCTTTTTTTTTCCAATTTTTTTGGGGGGTCATATGTTTGCAGTACATGTAGTTTACAGTTTTTATTCTATTACTGTCTTTAATCAATTGCATGGAACTCATCCACATTAAAAAAGGATAATTTTCTGCACCAAATCTATCTGTACAGATGCTAATCTCATGCAGAAACCCTTATAAACACATCCAGAACAATATTTGATCAAATATCTGGGCAACCCACGACCTAGCCCAACTGACACAGTGAAGTTAATAAACAACTATCTCACAACACAGAGTGAAAAATCAGAAAGGAAAATGGGCCTGTGTCCTTAGTAGCATTAGAAATTAACCATAAAACTCCTTACCCTATACTTTTCTTTATGTGAAAAAGAAAAGCCAAATTTGGTCATGGGCATTATGCATTAATGCCATGCTGTTATACGTAGCCAAACACATTTTCTGTTCCCACCTATTAACCGTTCCCCAGCTGATTCCTCTTAGACCTTTATCCTTTGCCTGCCAAAGTACAGAGTTGTTCTAAAACTACACTTGTGATTCTCTTTCCATGTTGTAGCAGCTGATATTGATGACTTACCCATATCATTTGGGCTTCAGTCAATGTGAGCTTTTCGACTTCTACTTACCACAGGTGCATCTCTACCTGAAACCTTTCTTCACCATCTGAGAATTCCCCTGACTCTCTGGTTTTGAAGTTAACCTCCCAGAAACAAGCCTCAGCCAAGGACTACGGGAGTTGGTGTATAAACCCCTATCTTATTGTGAGGCCATGCTTTACACAATTTTCACATTTCTCCTATGGATTTCAGTCTCAGTTGAGTACAGAGGTAGACCCTTGATAGTGCACCCTAAACTCCCTTCTTTCCTGTCCTAGTCTCTCTTCCCATTTTTATATTATGAGGCATCGTCTGCTACCCTAAAATCTGCTAGAATGGGGCTTGTCTCAAATTTAGATACTCTTGCTGTTTTCTCACACAGGCCAATCCTTCACGTCTCATCTTAGAGAGCACTCTATCATTGGCCATTGAAGACACCTCTTAAACATCAACCCTGGTTCGGACTCTGTTATAAAGCCTTACAAAACTTCCACTTTTCTTTCATAGTGATTATAGCACAATAAAATTGCCCATTAATTATTTGTTCAATATCTTAAGTTCCTTTACACAAGCCCTGGCATAAAGTGAGCATTTAATATGCTTTATCCATGAAATGAGTAAATAATTTAATAAACACGGGCGCCTTTTTCTTCAACTCCTCTCAGTTCTCTCTCTAAAATGTGTCACTTCCCAGTGTCTCCATCATCACTGTAATTCTAAAACCACCATAATTTCTAAAAATTATGTTCCAAACCATCATAATTTCTAAAAAGTAGAAGATTTATCAGAATGGCCTTCTAGATTTGTATTTTTAACCAAACTACATATCCTCCCATTGCACTTAAAATTAAATCCAAACTCCTTAGGCTGACCTGTCAGGTTGTGGCTATTATTCCTGCCAGTTCCTTCAAACAAATCCCATACTACTTTCCCCTGTACTCCACTGCTCAAGGTCACTGGATTTACACTACTTTCTACAAGGTACCAGCCCTTTCAAACCTCAACATTTTTTTCCTAATCTTCTCAAAACTTGGAATCCTTGTGTACAACTTTCAGATGATATTTTGAAGAGTACTCAAGGAAAATAATATGAATTAGGATGTGGCCAATACGTGAACAATGGGATATACAGACACCTGAAGTATTGTTTCTCTTGTTATACACAATACCCCCCCAAAAAAAAAAGTACAGGTGAAGGTTGTTATATAGTTGGCAAAAGTCCCTTTTGAACATACTATCCCAACTGAGTTCAGAAATAGCTGCTAGAATGGATCTACTAGATGTAATTCAAAAGCCCAGTTCACTCACTCCTAAATGTCTTCAGATTATCTTCTCTTAGGGCTGGGGATGCAGCTCAGCACTACAGCACCTGCCTGGCAAGTGCAAAGTCCTGAGTTCAATTCTTGGCACACACACACACACACACACACACACACACACACACACACAAAGATTATCTTCTCTTACTTTGCAAATTAATAACTCTTTTGACTCAAAGCACCCATGTAAAAGCTAAAATTTATCTGGTATGCATCAAACCCCTGTAGGTCTCTTTTAACTCACATACTTTGATATAAAATGAGGCAGTAGATTTACTGCAACAGAGAATAAGACTCTGAAGAAGAAGATGGAATCAAGAGCAATAAGTCAAACTAAAGTGAAAGAGAGACTTAGCCTCTCTGTCCTTGCTATAAAACAGCAAGACATGACCCTCAGTCTGAATTCAACTTGTATTATACACAAACTCCAAGTCAATCCTCCTGCCAGTGAGTAGGTGCAGGAGGGGAGCACAGACTAACTGTCCCAGGTCTTACTTCCCAGGGACGTATGGTCTGAGGAATGCAAAGTACAGTACTAGACAGGCTACTGGAACTGCAATAGAGAAGCCAGAGGCAGGACCTATATGGACGGTTCAGCAAAACAAAAAAGAAAAAATCAAGGAGAAGGCTTACAACTTACCGGTTCTCCAGCTCCACTGTGAGCGCTGTGGCCATGGCCTTAAGTGCTTACAAATGTGACATTGTCTTTCACTCTTTTCCACCTCAGCACTGCCGTTCTTCCATCGTTTCCTTACCACCAGGTAAAATTCTGTATACTGGAAGAGTCACCTTTACTTGTATCTCCTAAGGATACTTTTCTCTTCCACAGGCTAAATCTTTCTCCTTTATGTTCGCATTTTATTACAAAAATAATTTATCACTTGTGAACTTCTCCCAATATGTTTATTGTCCCAGTTTCCTTAAATTTTGACCATTTCAGGGACTCAATGCCCAACATTTTCTTATTTAAAATAATTTTCAATGGAAGTATACCATAATAAATAAAGAATGAAAACTTGCAGAAAAGAAACAGCTTAAAATAGTGACACTGGTAACATTTCACAAACATGTAAAATCATGTGAGCTGTTGTAATAATACAACCAAAGTGTCTTGGTTGATTCACACAACTTCAGATGCAGAGCAGAAGATTAAATAGGCAATGAATCTGAAAGAGGAGAATAATAAATTCCCTTTATTTACTTTTTATTTTTGCTGTGACTTGAGATTCATAGAAAGCTTTAAAAGAGCATTTGGAAGATAAAACTGATGACCATATGCATTCTCTTAAGTTAAAAGATAAATTTGAGCTTTCTGTTTTTAACATCTGCTCACTATTTTAAAAGGTCATTGAAAATAATGTCTCAAAAATTACTAGGATTTAAAATTAAGTAGGAAAAAAAATTACTAGGCTACATTTGTGCTCTATTTTAAATCAAGCTAATAATGACAGCTTGGATTTATCTACAAAGAAAATAACACACACACATCCAAACACATTAAGAACTGAGAATTAACAAACAATTCACCACATGATTTCTTTCTACAGAAAACTCTAGTCATCACTGCAAAACATGGTTTGATTTATGAAAATACAATTTAACCACCACTGTTCCAAAAGATGACAATTTACCCAAAGTCAGAGATACCTGCCCAACCAACTAACTTCATTTAGAAATGGAAATCCTGGCATGTGCCCAGCATGTCACTAAGAATTTCAACCTGTTCTATCCTTCTTAATTATATTTACCAAACGCTTCAATGATGCTTTTCAATAGAGAATACATGCTATTTTTAAAGAAGACTGATTGCTGTATTAGAATATTTTGACAGAAATATTAGCCTGTTATGTGTGGCTTGGCAAAGTAGCTCTTAAGAGATACTTTATGTAACATGAAAGTCAAAACAATTCTAAGTGATTCTTGTAAGGAAACAGCAAAAACACATTAAAAAAACAAAATAGTTTAGAAATTTAAAAGATTGCTTGCTATAATTTGCATGTATTGGTGGTTTGCTACCATGTTCCTGGTTTTCATGGGAAGAGTTTAAATTACTCACTAAACTCCATAAATGGAATGTATTACATGGGGGGATGGGCAAAAGGAGTTAGAAAGATGTAGAGAATGAAAGAGAAAGTGAAAAAATAAAAAGGGCATAATAAATTTTGTGTAGTTAGACATAGCCCATATATATAAGCATATCTATTAGCCTTCTATTGCTATGATAAGAAATCATCACAAACTTAGTCTCTCAAAACAAGATAAATTTATTATCTGACAGTTCTTTTAGGTCCTTCCTCACTGGGTTAAAATTAAAGCATTGGCTAGGCTGTGATCCATCCTGGAGGCTTTAGAGGAGTCATTTTGAGATGCTCCCAGGCTTAGGATACTAGGGCATATTTGTCTGTGGGACCCATTATTTTGCCCAGTGGCATGTGGGTAAGTGAAGAGCTGAGTGCCATGTAATCGCTGCATTTCTTTATTGGAAGAAAAAGCTGGAAAGGCTGTGACCCTTTTCACCCCTAGCAACTCAAATCCCTGGAGTTGCTTTTAAATGTCATCTGGGCTGTGTGGCAATGGGCTCAGTAGTCTCCTGAACAAGTGCCCAAGAAAGAGTGGGTTTCAAGAGAAAGGAAAAACACAGGAGCTCCTCTCACTGAAATATTTGCCTTGAGATATTTCTGTGTCTGAGAATGAAATGCAAATTTGCTTCCAGTAGCCTGAGGTGGGATAGTGGTTTTTATGGTTTTGCTTCAAAACCTGATGAAAATTGGGAGTGAGTTCATCTCTTTTTATAAGGTTATTTGGTGAGGTTTTCCAACATGATCTAATCTTGCCCTGGAAAATGAACTAAAAGGAGTTGACGGATTATTAGGAATGAGTTCACTAGATCCACTTAACAGCCATCCAGATGGATGTCTTCATGGAAGTCTCAAGCTGCCCCTGGCCCAGCTGTGCTCAGGGACCTCCCCGTGACTTCAGAGGGACTTCCCAGGGCAAGACAGGGAAGGAACACATCCAAGGTCTTTCATATTTAAACTGTGCTTGTCTTTCCATTACCTACTCCTACTTTTAGAGCTGTATAATTTAGCTTCCCAAATTAAGACCGGGTTACAAACCAATAACCTCTACTCACTCTCAGACACAATCCATTGTATTTGAATTGAAAACAACAACAACACCTCTATTTTTCTTTATTAAAATGACACAAGTGTATTGTACTAATATTAAACATTTCCAAAATAAAGTGCAGTTGAATAGAGTTGAAAGCAGTCATACTAGTCTAATAAAATTAACCAATTTCCATAGTTAAAGAGAAACTGATGAAGGAATTTGGTTGGATAATATTTTTCACACTGAGTTGTAAGTTCAAATTCAATAAGCAAAAACGTTTTGTGGACATTTTCACACTTGTCTACTAGTTAAAAGAAGTGCTTCTGCACTAATATTCTTCATAAAATTAGATAAAGTAAATTTTTAATAGTTCCTGACTTTTCAAAAGTTAGACATTATGATAAATATTTTGTACATTTTAAAACAATGATAAAAAATCTGAGAAGTATTTATGTACTTGTAAAATAAGAATGAATAAAATACTAAGTAGGTAATAAAGGAATAATGATTTTAAAGTTAGAAAAGTGTTTTGGGAGAAGGTCAAGTTTTTAGCTAGGCATTGACAGAGTAAAGGAATTGATTCTCAGGCCAGTTTCTCTGCGAAAATATTCTTTGGGACCACAGTTCTCAATGGGTGTTGTTTATCACCGCATCACCACCCCTCCGTACTGGAGACATTGACATTGTCTGAGGATACTTCTTTTTTTTCCAGTACCAGGAATCAAACTCACGACCTTGTGCTTGTGAGGCAGGCAGGGCACCACTGAGCTAAATCCCCAGCCCCTGTCTGAGGATACTTTTAATTGTCAAAACTGGGGAGTGCTCACCAAATGGGTACAAGTAAGACGTTTAGATGCTAAACATCTCCCATTCTCAAGAACAATGGATTTTCCTTTATTTCTACCCTCTCACACACAACAAAGAATTATCAGGTTAAAATGTCAATATGTGAAAAACACTGTTTGAGATTCTTCTGAATCGCCTTACCCGTAATTGAAGCTACATTGGGTTATAGAGCTAAGTTGCCCATGAACCTGGAGGAAGGAAAGACCAAAATAGTATTTAAGACTTTTAAAGAGCAGATTTAAACAAATTCTCAAAAGGAGGCACTAATCTCAGAAACTGCACTTACCTCAAATCACCATTTCTCTAATTGCAGCTGAAAGGTGCTCCAGAGAGAGCCGAAGTGGGGACCCAACTTATCAACACAAAGTCACATTTTTCAAAATTTATTGGTAAAACAAATAATAGACCTTTTCTTATACAACAATCTAAATTAATTACTAAGAATTCATATTTAAACAATCTTGATATTATGAAGTGAAATTCCTTTGCTCAGAGAGAAGCTGTTTTTGTTCTCTCCACCATCAAGAAATAAATAAATATATCTATATTTTTTTTTAAAAAAAGGACATTCTATACCTATTCATTAGAGGAATGAAGAAGAAAATTAAGATATGTAAAAATTTTTTTTTTTTTTTTTTTTGTTTTTTTTTTTGGTACCGGGGATCAAACTCTTGTGGCAGAACCATTGAGCCAAATCCCCGGCCCTAAGAATATGTCTTCTAATACTATTATTTCACATTATTATAAATTGCCTAAGGTTTTCTATGCTCAGATTTAGTCACTGGTTAAGGAATTAATTTCAATTAAAAACAAATCTGTTAATCTTCAGGTTTCTTCTATTGACTTGGACAGGTTAGTGTGATTTTATTTCTTCCTATTTTCAAGCTAAAATTTGTTGAGCATTGCTATATGTCTGGTTCTGTGCTTTATATCTGTGCTTATATACACACATTTTAAAATCGCTATGAAATTGATGCTACTGTTATTACTTCCACTTTACCTCTATGTTTATGGATAATAAACTGAAGATTTAGAGAAATTAAGTAATTATTCCATTGCCAGGTATAAGCATAACTTGGGTTTGAATCCACAACAGTTTAATTGCAGAGCCTAAAATCTTAATAATACTCATGTGAAATGTCTCATGATAAGGGGTTTTGATAAGTCAAACATATCCCTGTGTGGAGCATTAGTCACTGGTGGGAGAACTTTTCTGTCTAATGAGTTGTTCTGTCATAAATGTAAATGAATCTGAAAAGCCTGGACATAGTTTTTAACAGAAGAAATACTGCTATTCAGGATAGGAATGTAACTTGCAAATACCCAAGTACTTTAGAACTAAATTATGGCTTTTTGGGTTTGTTTTGGTTCAGTTTTTTGAGACAGGGTCTCTCTATGTAGTTGAGGCTGGCCTTGAACTCACTATGTAGCCTAGGCTAGCCTCAAGCCTGTGGTGATCCTTCTGCCTCAGCTTCCCAAGTACTGGGATTACAGGTGTGCAACAGCATGCTCAGCTAAATTAAGGCATGTGAACTTTATTTACTAGTATTTGTCAATACTACCTGAATTTCTTAAACTCTTACTGTATAACTGCAGGAGTTTTTTTGGGGGGCACTAAAATTCACATTATGAGCATGAACAAACAAAAAATATCACACAATTATTTGGTTCCATGGAGAGAAATCACCAGACGCATCCAATACCTAACATGAAAATCTGCTATGTCGTCATCACAGTATGTTATGACTCTGACTGGCTGTGACTCACACTGACAAAACACATTCTTGAGATCCACTGATTGACATATGAAAGAACTAATATTGATTTATTCCTTCATTCACAGGTAAAAAAAAATGGTTTATTAAATAATTCGCCATTTATCAGGTACTACATTCTATGGTAGAAATAAAATAGAAAGACATGACTCCTGACCTCAAAGATTATATATTTGTAGAAGAGAGAAACTAAACAAAGATATAAATACATCCATAAAAAAGTAAGAGCAAATAGAATTCAACAAAGTCTCTTGATGAGGTAGCAGTTAAACAAAACTGAAGCATGCGACAGCTGAGGAATGTATAGGGAGAGGACCATCTAGACAGAAGTAAGAGAGATGGGATTGGAGGCGGTAATCAAAGAGATGAAGGGTATGCAGTAAGGTGGGAGTTGTCAGCCAAAAAGTTATAATTTGAATTGCCTCATTCAACGAACACTCAGTTTCTATGTGGAAAATATTTTGGGTGGGCAAAAATGAAATCAGGTAGACAGATAGGAAACACCTGGAGTAATTCAAAAGAAAAATGGTGGTGGTTTGAATAAGGACACAGGAAATGTAAATACATAAAGAAGGTATGTGGTTTGAGATATATACTGATAGAATTTGCCAATGTATTGTATGACACAAAGGAAGAAGTCAAAGATAGCACACAGAAGCACTTTACTATATTAGTGAAACAAGGGAGGTCAATGGGAGGGCTAGATAAACCAAGAACTGGGAATGATGAAGGGTGCATTGGGCAATACAAGTGCACTTTGGTGAAGTGCTGCTTGTATACATACAGTTTGAAAGTCTATATGCAAAGCAGAACTTCCTGTGATGATGGAAATAGTCTGTATCTATAATGTTCAATACTGCGCTCAGTAACCACCAATGGCTGCAGAGCCCATGGAACGTGGCATGTGCACCTAGGAGACTGACTTTTGAATTTAAATTTAATGAATTGCAGTTTAAGTAGCCAATAATTTATTCAAAAGTATTTGTTGAAAACTTGGTTTGGAAAGTATGGGTGCCTCAATATATATATATATATATATATATATACCAGTGTAATGATATTTGGAAACCAAACTTTTAGAAGATGATAGTTGGCATCATGAAGGCAGGCCTGATGCAATCAGTGCCCCTAAATAAAGTTACATAGAAAAATTACCTTCTGTCTCTGGAGAAAAGGGGAGGTCATATGGGCTCACAGTAAGTTGACAGCTGCTTACAGACCAAGAGGCTATGGCTTGAAATGAAATCTATCTTACTTCGGATAACATTAACCAAAACAAGTTCTTGCTGCCCTAGAAGGTATACAGAATGTTATTTGAAGCCATGAATGGGGATGAAGCACTGATAAGGATATGTTAGAGACAAAAGTCATTAGAGCCAAAATGGGGGATGTGAGGAGAAGAGCAGTAGAGAGAGAAAAATTGAGAAAGAAGAGGAGCAGAAAGAGCCTCAGAAAAGTAAGCATCTGCAAAATGCAAGAGTCCTGCATTGGTCACCTTTCCATTTCTGTTACCAAATTATCTGACATTGTAATTTAAATCAGGAGAGATCTATTTTGGCTCACAGTTTCCATCCATAATCATCCAGCTCCAAGACAAAATATCATGGCAGAAGATTATGACAGAGCAAGGTTATTCCACTCATGGTATCCAGGAAGAGAGAAGGACCCCAGAAGAAGGGGCCAGGGACCAGATACAATCCCTAAGGTCAGATCTCCCTCACCCACACAGGTACACTAAAAAGAGCACTTTACTAATCACCCTGGCACCTCAATTCAATTAAGTTGACAATCAAGATCAACTATCATAAGCCCCAACTCCCTGGGGTATCAGCTGCATTAGTTGATGTATATGGGAAAAGTGACATAGTTAGACAACCGTTCCTCACTTTTTCCAGTGGTATGGGCATTATCTAGCTATGACCCTTCATAATTATGAAGGCACAGCAGACCCCCCACACTACAATTTAGCTAAACAGTAAATGAGTTTCTCAGTGGGGAATCTGGAGAAAATTTGATCCAGGAGGTAACAGATGTCAAAATCCTTCAAAAGAACTAGAGCTGAACATTAGAGTTTCTTCTTTTGCACATCTTTGTAGGTTTATTTCATTATGCAATGAAAAAGAGTTCGTTTTCTTTCACTTCATTTGACATTTAACTAAACATGCTTGGGCACTCAATCACAGCAACCAAGGCGTTGATACTAAACACTGAAGAGCCCAGAAATGGTTGACTTATTATTACATTTTTACTCTAATCCTGGCATTAATGCTATAAAGAAGACAGAAGGATAAATAAGATCTAACTAGGTATTGTTCAATCAATTATTTCTTTTTTTTCTCATTGAGTTTATTGGTACATTTTAGGTATACAGTACAGTTACATTCGTTATTGGGATCTTGTACCTTTACATGACAGGTCTTGGTTCTCATTTTTTCCCCTTGTCCCTGCCCTCCCTTCACCCCCTCCTCCCCTCCCCCCTTTACAAATACTTCATTTCCATTTTTTCAGTTTCTCATATTTTTTCTTTTCCCTTATTAGCTTTCCTCTACCCTTCCCACTTTCCCTATACCTTTAGACCCTTTCTTCCCATTTCACACTATTTCTGAAGAAAGAGCATCATGTGCTGTTCTGCCCACACTAATCACCTGAGTAATCTTTTAAACTACTTACTTTCTAATTTTATTCTAATCAGAAAAAAAAAAATTTCTCCAGAGGACCAAAACATGTTCTAAACAAATGATTTCATCATTCTCTTAACCTGAGCTTCAGAATGACTTCTTAATCATAATCATTGGTCTTAGAAAATTAATCTCTTCAATTACTGGGATTGAGCTGTAAATTATGAAATTTTCACAGAGGCAATATACACAAAAGTCTAAAAGGAAGGGAATTATTGTTAAGCATAGATCTTATTTGATGAAAACTCATTTTAATTGGCATTTTAAAACAATAGCTCATTCTTTTCTGTGACATCTCTTTCAGTTTTCATTTGAGTGGACTTCCTACCTAAGTTTGCTGATGTTATTTTCTTCCTTTTCTCCCCTCAAATCCTTCCATGTTAACTTCAGTGTCCAACTTCAGGTAAAAGTATAAACAAACCCATGACGTTGCATACATGCTAATCAGACACTTGTTACTAAGCTACAATCCCAGATATTTTGTACTCTTAACAAAGTCTTGCTAAATTGCCCCTGTTGACCTTGAATTTGTGTTTCTCTTGTCTCTGCTTCCCCAGTCATTGTGATTAGAGATGTTTGTCACTGTACTCAGCTTAACTAAACATTGCAAATGAAAGCAATATATTAAAAATATGAGAAGCCAGGGGATTTAGCTCAGTGGTTCTGTCACCTGCCTTGCAAGTGCAAGGTCCCAAGCATATATATATATAATAGATCTTGTGATCTCCATAAAGCAATCTTCCAAAACAGAGCAATTTGTTTAAAAAAAAATCAATATGGACTACATCAGTGGTTCATCTTTTAAAAGTCTGTCAATGTTTAAATGTATTATTTCCTAATTGCTTCGCAGATTTATAAAAGGCTCTGCCCTTACAATTGCGCATATTTACATTGACTTGAGTCTACTGAATGCCAACTGCTTTATGGTCCCTTCAATAACTTCAAAAACACTTTTTGGACATCTACTCAGTGAGAAATAACACACCGGGTTTTGCAAGGCACATCAGAATAAAGTATGTTGTAGTGTGTCATGAGGGGCTAGTAGGTAAACTGCATGAAATGCTACTTTCTACCTATTTAGTGTGAAAGTGAGAGATATTGTTCCACTTTGCATTCAGGAGGGATGACAACCCCTCTGGGGACATCCAGAAACTATAATTTTCAAAACTATGGAAATGGCAACAGCTAGAGTGTAAAAAAAAAAAAAAAAAAGAAGAAGGTTGGGGAGAATGTACTGGTGGCTAAAATAAAGTGTCCCGAGGAGGATTATGGACACTGAGGCTTAAGAATCAAGGAAAATATAAAGGACTCACTGCTCCACTGAGGATTTTAAGATTAAAAAATTTTTTTTAACCAAAAGTAAATATTTTTCTGTTACTGTTTTTTTGGTTTTTTTTTTTTTTTTTTTTTTTTTTTTTATTTTTTTTGTTTTTTTGTTTTTTTTTTTTTTTTTTTTTTTTTTGTGGTACAGGAATTTGAACTGAAAGCCTTCACAGTAAGCTGCATTCCCAGTCATTTTTTTTTTTTTATTTTGAAACAAGATCATTCTAAGTTGCTAAATTGCCCATGCTGGCCCAGAATTTGCAAATCACCTGCTTCGGCCTCCCCAAGTCCTGGGATTATAGGCTTGCACCACCATGCCCAGTTGGGCTGAGGTTCTCCTGAAAGCTCCTAGCATGCTAATATGTACTGTAACACTCCAAGAAGTAACACAGCGTATCATAAACTTTTATCATCTTCTTAAATTTTTCCTTTTCTTTTTTTTCTCATAGAGTTTTGGGTGTGAAATACAAAGGGGCTGTGCCCAAATGTGACATCTATTTAGAGAACTCTATTTCAGGGAATTTCAATGTGCTTCATAATTAAGTTAATTAGCAGAATCATATCAGCCTAAAAAGTAGTGTGGTTTATACCTAGTATGGATGATCAGAAGAAAAAACAAACAGCAAATCTTAAGTGGGAAAATAATTTAGCATCTTCTAGTGCTATTTGATAGTTGAACAGCCTTTTACAAATAACACCATTTAATTGTTTAACTTCTAGCCATAGAAGGACTCAGCTGAAGAACTCAATTCCATTTCTACTTTATCATTTTGAGTTACAAATGTACTTTTTGAAGCTCTGTAAATCACCTTTACAGCAGTGCTTTATGTAGTGTGAAAAACTCATCTTATTTTCCTGTGTCTCTTTCTCCAGTGCTGCCAGTTGCTGGTCCCAGGACCCCATCTCCAGCTCTTCCATTCCAGTGAGTCTTGAATGCTCTGGTTTGTCAGGTTTTTTCTTGGTATAGCATGTACACATCCCTCACAAATTCTGAACATCTTGTATCCACTAACACAAAGAAAAATCGCTTAGGTTAGTTTGGGCTCAATATTAAATTGTGGTTCACTAAATTACTGAAAAAAATCATTTTCATATAAACTCATACATCTTATCTAACCTTTTCCTATGACACTAACCTCAGGGACCTACACTGAAATTTATCTCATTATCATTAGCCTGTCTTCTTTCACTATCAGAATCCTTTTGATCTTGATGCTGCAATTTGATTAGTCTTTACCTCAGACTGGTTTGGATATGAGATAAGAAAGGACTGACTATAAAGTCCTGTAACTAGGAAGAGACACGACTGTTCCAGGTACAATCAACCCATTGATCACTAAAGTGTTACTCATCTTCCGTAAGGGACCACCATTCTGCCTGAGCCATAAGCAACTGTTAAGGCTCGCTGAAATCCACACATACTATGTCTGCTCCATTGGCAGAAAAGGGGAAGACAAGACCCATGCAGAGCAAGTCTAGTCCACCAGGCCGGCTCCTTACATCACTCACCTTTCAAGAGGTCTCAGAATTTGCCTTTTTGTTTTTGAAAACTGGCACATCTGTTTATGGAATTTTCCCTTTTCTCCTCAGTCTGGCAAATTTTACTTAAAATATTTCTTATATTTTACCTCCGTGTTCTCTAATACAATCTCTTTCCTGACATGGGGCACTCAAGTCGCTATTCCTATCTTGGATGCCAACTGTTTCTTCATGTTGGAACAGGGTACAGTTGAGCTTCACATTTCAAGCCTATTCTATTCAGTCCAAAGGGGGAAAAAAAAAAGATTCACTCATTTATTTGCCTTGTTCTGAAACAAGATTTCTCAACCTCCACACTGCTGACATTTTCAATGAGATATCTCTTTGTTGTTAGGGCTGCCCTGTGCTTTGAGAGGTGTTTAGCACTTTCTACTTTCCACTAGACGCCAGGAGCAACGGGTCCTCCCAACAAGTTGTGACCATGAAAAATATCACCACAAATGTCCATAGAGGGTGGAGGACGGATATTGTCTTGGTTGTTGCAAACTATTGTTCTAAACAAAAGTAAATTAGAAAAGAATAACCGTTTGCCTCTCATTTTTCTCCCTAATATTTACCCTTTTTATTTAATTCCATTCAAGGCAATTCAATGAACCACCCATAATTACACTAGAGAATTAAGCCTAGAATTCATTAAAAACAAAAATAAAACACCTATGTATATGACCTCAGGGCAGAGAAGTAGAGGGCAGGGTTACAGGTATATAAGTAGAGCCAAGAAGTATTCGTAGTAACTACAAGAATCATGCATACTAAGGGTCTAACATGAATTTTGCTCAGTATATATTTATTCCTCACCTACACTTACAAAGATCATGCAGCCTGTGAACAGGTGTGCTGAACTTACCCTCTGTCACTGGTATGACGAGCTTTCTCCCTTTTCACCCCTTTGGGCCCCAAAGCCTTTATTTTTGCATTTATTTCTCTTTCCAATGTGCAATGCTCCCTGGTGGCTCCAAAATGCCCCATGGGCAACAAGAAAAAGAATAGAAGCCTCTGAGTGCCCCATCATTTTCTTTGCCGAATTCTGGATCGAAGGTCTATTTTCCCCTGGTGGCGGGATAGACTGTTTGTTTCTGCTTTTCCTGTAGTTTGGGCTCACAGTTAAGGGCTGCAATTTACATTTAAGACTGTTATATGCCAGCTCTGTCAAGGAACTAGCATGAGGTTGTCATGTATTTTTTTTTTTCTCAAGGCAAACGTTGGGCCTACATGAAATACTTTTGCTTATTTGGGTGAATGACTTACATGAATTTTTTTTTTCATGAGAAAAGTAACATCTTTGACATGTCTTTTGAAGCAAGAAAAGATAAATTTCTAATGTCTCTATTTTAATTTTTTGAATTCACCATGGTTGAAATTAAAATGCACTAGTGAGAACAGACAGAACTCTTGACTTTACTGATCTCATTAGGGCAGCTTTATTCCCTTTCTGTAAGAAAAATCCTAATTGAATTGGAAAAAAATAATAAAAGACAAATATGAGATCCAGTGGGGGGAAAAAGCCTTTCAGAACTAAAAGCAATGGACTCTCTGAGTCTATACTGTCAGATTCTGTTCATGAAATAGAATTTGACACCTGTGTGTCGGCAAGTTATTGTAGGAAAAGTGTCTTACTTCATAAGATTTTAATTTTTATGGCTTGTAGTTATTTTAATATAAATGTGGGACAAGGCAGAATGTTTAAAGAATCATGGAAAATCACCTGGCTGCATTCAATATATTAGTCTATGTCAGGGAGAGTTTCACTGCCTGATGAAATTGATTTTCAGCCACATGTAGCATTTTCTGTAAAGAAAGAATGATAATACTGAATGGATTTTAGCACCATCTTAAGTTTATTTCAGACAGACTAAGCTTTATGAGCATAGTTTGATTCCTTGTGTTTTAATGCATTTATCTGTAAAGAAGTGTATCAGCCTAAAATCTACTATATCCATGGCTCTGTGTTAGAGACCAGGAGACAAATTCAACACCCCTCCTCCCTTCAGAGATATATCAAAGATTCTTACAACAAGTGGCAAAAGCTTCTCTTCAAGGAATAAGTTCTTCTTCCACATATGCCCATCCTATAGAAGGTGGCCTAATAGTGAACTTTGCATTCACCTAAACGAATTAATTCACTGAAAATTCGTGATTGATCAAAAAAGCATGTGGGTACATAGAAGAAAGACAGTAGATGAGTCCAAACAATGAACATGATTATGACCCAGATCAGAACTGTACAAACACACTCCTTCCTACAAAGGCAGAGTTTCGATCTCTCAATCCCTGTCTTCTTCTTTGCAAGAGGATAATTCAATGAATAATAGCACCAGAAACCACTGATTACATGTGCATGAGGCCTTGCTCTCCAAATCCCTTAAATGAGCACCACACCCTTGCACAAGTGTTGGCTGGCTTCAAGGCAGCAAGCTCTACTAAATGTCAAGGCAGATTGGAGGTCCTACCCTGCAAGGTGCAGTGGAACTCCCATAAACCACTTGCGTCATCCTGGCTCAGAGGGTTAGAGAAAAATCAGCAAGCATCAAAGTAGGTGCCACTCTAGGCTCTGATGTCTATGTTCTGGGGTGGGACAACAATGCACTATAGAACTCATCTGTGTATCTTTTATGAGTCTGGGAATCCTCTTTACAAGCACTTTTCCCACCTCAAGGCAAAAGCAGGTTTACACACTATGCAGTCATCCTGTTCAGTCTTCCGTCCTCCACTCGGCCTTTTCTTGGTGTGTGGAGTTATAGGAGAAACAGGCCCAAGTGTTACACAGATGAGAAATGATGAGATCCGGGAGTTGGTTCTTAAACTGAATGCTAAAACCTGACCATTGGAAGACCCCAAAGACCATCTGCCTTTAAGCAGCCAGCTACTCAGAAAAGGGGTGTTGAGTTCAGAGGCCTAATTTGACATTTGTAAGGTTATCAAGCAAGAATTCAGTACGTTTTTGGTACCAATTTTTGCAAAAACTGGTCCAAAATAAATAAGCAGCACAGCTGTGGTGCAGAAAGCCTCCTGTGTAAATTATTTTCATGTGTGTGGCTTTTTGAATTTCCATCAATCTTTCCATGGGTTTTGGTCCACTTTAGTCTGACTATAACTGTATTTTTCCAAAAAGCTAAGGGAGGTGACTATCTATCAGGGACCATCTCTATTATAGCTTCTTTTTTTCAGGTTGGGTTTGAGGCTGGCCACATATTTACTCAAAACTCCTAATACACTACAGAAGTAGGTTTGGTTGGAAGTAAAGCAAATGATTACATTTGGGAAGCTTCCCACCTCACTGCCCTGCTATCTCCCTCAACCTCTCTTCCTGAGACACTCAGAATTCTTGGCTCTATTTATAGTTCACAGGGCAACTCTTGCTTCTCCCACCCACCGTTGCTCCAATTTAAAACACATGCTGGGAAAGAGAGGAAGGAGAGTTTGTGGGAGGAGAGGTGGAAGAACCACACCCATTGTGAAGCCACCATTTCATCCTGTTTGCATGTGGTTAAACATCCATAAGGAGAGAGTTTGCTGAGACTTATTTCAATGCATCCATGATCACTGGTCCAAACGCACTTTGGTTTCTTATTGTCT
The DNA here is from genome assembly GCF_012274545.1 of Fukomys damarensis. NCBI lineage: Eukaryota > Metazoa > Chordata > Mammalia > Rodentia > Bathyergidae > Fukomys > Fukomys damarensis. Next base: position 39,342,172 of record NW_022900919.1, read on the forward strand.
GACTCATTCTGACTTCGGCAAAATCAGTTTCTTGATCATGATGGAGGAAAAGCCAATAAAGGGAAATGCCTCTACTTGTAACCCCTAGTGCTTGAAAATAAAGGGGAAGAATAAAATCTTCCTCGCATAATTTTCTCCAGAGTTGCTACATTCTGAAAGTCCTGCACCTGGTCCTCTTAAAACCTAATCCTGAAAGTTGTGCCTCATAGTAAACATGAGAGAGGGTGAAGGAGAGGAAGAGGGAGAGGGAGAGGCAGAGAGAATGAGAGCTGTAGTAGGATTCTGGCAAACTTCCCATACTATAAACTCTGCCCATAGGCGAATGCATGGCTCTGTGTAAATTGACTCAGATTAAATGTCAGGAGTGATGTTTAGCAATATTAATCGTGTCATTTACCAACAGTCCCACAGAGGTCTCAGATGGCCTCTATTCTATATATTCAACAGTTGCTTTGGATTCCTTTATATCTTTCATCTCACAGACACTATTAAGTTTCAGACCTTCATCTATAACTGACTTTCTTTTTCATATATAGGAAAGCTGATGCAAAAAATAATTAAATAATAATTGGAGGTGTCATACCTGCCATGATGACAGGTAAAAGCTAGGAATAGTGGCTATGCTTCACTTCCAAATATGAGACAGAAACCTAGGGTCAGGAAACTTGGGCTTAAACTCCAACTCTTCTCATTTTAGCTGGGTAACCTACCGCAAGTTATTTAAAGAACCTTCCAAGACTTGGTTATCTCAACTGTGAAATGGTAAAATGAGAATGTGTGGACGATAGGAGGGATGTAAGAATGAAGTCATATATGGCCCGCAAAACATGTAGCACAGTACAAGGCACAGAAATGGCACGTATGCGAATTTTTTTGTGTGAAAATTCTCAACAAAATGATATTTCATTTCAAATTCAGAAGGAAATTCAGCTACAAGACTCTAAACTGATTGTGAACCACTTCTCCAATTATACTCTTTTTAAATCAAGAAGATGATTTTTACTACAAGACATTTAGTGATGGTACACATTTCCTCATTGTGCCCCACTCATTCAAAATTGGCTGTGCAAAATAAAATCTAATAAATACTAATAACTACCACTGTCATTATACTGTAATCCGCCCTTAAGGAGAAGACACAGTTTATATAAACACATAGCCAATGAATTAACCTCATCCAAATATAAGAAAGATAAAAACACCATGTGAATTTCATGTTTATTAAGATCTGCTACTGAGAAAAAGACTCATCCACCAGAGGCTGAATGCTTTCCAACAGGAAGATCAGGCCAGTCTTAGAAAATGTCAAACCACAAGGGAGTTTCCAAAGCTGATTGATAGCAGCTGATCATACATCCTACCTGTCATGTCCCCTTCCCCCAACCACACACAAAACAGGAAAAAACACAAACACAAAGTGGACATTCCTATCTTCCAGGTTCTCAAGTCCATTTGGAATGTGCTCCTTCCAAGCACTCCCAAAATGTTAAATAAAGGAGCACATGGAGTGGAAAAACTAGAAAATGGAGTGCTTCCTCCTAGAAAAAACTAGTAAATTGAATCCTAATTTTCAATTTAGTTTACTTTGTTTCTGGAAAGTTGTAATGCTTGTGGCTTTTAAAAGTACGGCTAAAAATATACCATTCATATTTTTACATGACAAGGAAGGAAAACAGGCTCAGTGAAATGTGTGCTCCATTCTTAAATTAAATTTTAGATTTGTTCATAGGAATCACAATATTTTGGTTGTGAAAGTACAGATTTAGATTGTGATGGACATATGATAATATTCCTATGCTTATTTTCATACTCAGTTGCTTCTTCAATATTAAATCAAAATGACAAGGCATATCAATAAAAGTGATGGGATGATTAGAAGTTAGGTGTGGGCTGTGTCTTGTTTTAGTTTTTCCATATCAGTATGTCTTTCTTCATACATCATCAGTGCCCATCAGGAAATGTACCAATCTATATCATGGATCTTCTAAAAACTCCCATAAGAATAATTTAAAAACTCTCTTCTCTATAAAACAAATTTGCCCAAGTATATTCACCACACACATTCAAAGAATTGACCAAGCCTTACATATTTGATCAAGTCAATGTATTTACTCCTTCTTTTTCCATGTGTGGGCCTTTGGTTATGTAAAAATACATATATAATAATATAGTATATATATATATATATATATATATACTATATATATAGTATACTATATATAGTATATATATATTATTTGATAAAAAATAATTTTCAATAGCTTCCTTGTTGCCCAGTAGTTTTCTTGTTGCCCTGAGAATTGATATTAAAGACTTTTCTAACCTAAAACAATTAAGGACCTTTTCTTGTTCTCAGACATAAGTTTAATGGATGTCTTCATCTATGGCCTTTAACTTTTTATCAGACTTAACTCATATTCTAAATATATCTGCATTGATTGAACATTTTAAATGAGTATGTAATCATAATTAATATATTTTTATTAAAAGGACATAAAACCTATATAAGATCTATATATTTATATATTATATAAATATCAATTTATTGTCACTGAAGGGTGCATGTATATTTGGTGAGGCTAATTTTGGAAAGCAGTATAGGTAGGGGTCTGATTTTTGCCTCGTTCATTTTCTGTTAATTCTATCTCTTGCAAATTAATTGAAATAAGTGCATTTTACTCTTCATTTGTAAACTGATGACAGTAACAGGTGCCTTGTAAGGAATAGCAGAGGACAAAAAGTATAAAGTTCTTTTATCCTATGCAACCACTGATAGACATTTTTGTTACTGTTATACACTTCCAAGGCTGCTGATGGTCCCTTAATTCCTAATAACCACAGACACTGATTAATTTTTTAAATCAGTGTAAAACTTGCTAGCTCATTATGTGACACTTTACTGTACAAACACATCAAACATTTGCCATCTTGTCTTTATTCTACAGTACTTCAAGAATTACTAATTTGTGAACTAATTCACAGATCTTGTCAGCAGCAAGGGTTATAACTTTTCTTGGACAGGAAAGCTTTAGTTGTTACTTTTTTAACAGCTGTTATATAAGTACTATAAAATCTATTCAACTTTTGAGAGTTTTTTTTTAATACTTCTGTATTTCAAAACCAAACAAGAAATTTGGACAAAATAACCACCATGAGTTCTAATGGCTATCTTTTAAAAATATGCCCCGATGAAAGCCAAGTTTTACCTGTGTCTCACAATGGATTCTTCCAGTCATTTGCCTTGGTCAATGTCCAAAGAGCCTTGCTGATAGCAATCTTTAGGGCTGGGGATTTAGCTCAGTGGCACTACACCTACCTCACAATGCAAGGTCCTGAGTTCAAACCCATATCCTGCAATAAATTAATTAATTAATTAAATAAAATGTTTAATCATTCCTTCTCCAATACAGCTTCACTCACTAGTTATTCTTATGTCTAGTGTCCTACATTAGCACACAGTTCATATAGTTCCAGTAAGTTAAACTGTTCACAAAAGTGCATCATTAGCTGAGAGATTTTTAAGGAAACAATTAATTACACAGAAGAGCTTGGCAGGTGGCGGCAAGTCTCTGGAAAAGCATGCAGTAGTATCTCCAGATGAACAAACACACTTCATCCAACAGGCAGATTTATTATGCACAATTTAATCCATGACTAAATTAGACTACGAATGTATCTGGAGCTTTGATATACATTAAATAGAAGGAAGTAGGTACAAAAAAATCTCTGAGGGCTGGGGATTTAGCTCAGTGGTTCTGCCACTTGCCTTGAAAGCACAAGGTTCTGAGTTCAATCCCTGGTACCCCCCCAAAAAAAATCAAACAAAAAAAATCCCCAAAACTTCAGAGAATAAAAATAAAGTAATGTAAATAGCACAACAGTAATACCACAGTAGGACACAGGAGTTAGTGTTTAAAAAGAAACACAAAAAAGATGATATAGTGAGCCCTCATAGAAATTTCAGAGGAAAGAACCTCAGATATGAATAATTATAATAATTGCACGACTATGTCAGTAGGCATTTATAAGAGTGAAACTCTTTTTAAGGTGCCAAATTATTTGTGTGGTATTATTATTGTTTATTTGCATTGTAATTATCATCTAAGCACTGCTTACCTGTATCTGTAGGGCAAAAGATTATTTTGGGCAATGCAACATATCCTCCATCTTTACACTTCTTCAACTACAAGTTGTGACCAAAACATATGGTGAATGTTTAAATTTAAAACATTTAGTACACTAAAAAGACACATTGCCATTAATTCCTCTCAAAATATTCCCCTTTGTTTCTAACTTGTTTATTTCACAGTACTTGACACTTTCTGGAGCAGTTCTGAAAGCTGTCTTTGTGAGTGGCTTTATGAGATGTGATCAAAAATACAGTGATGGCTGCCACCAAAAGCCAGCCCAAAGAAGGGCTCATAGAGCCATGAAGTCTTGTCCTCCTCTGTGTGAGTCACAGTATCTGGTACCACTGCACGTCTGGTTCTGCCCCAGATTCAAAGCGCCCATGAAGAGTGAACATTGTGAATTGGTTCAGGTTATTTAAGTAGCCACGACAAAGCAACTAAACAAGCAAAAGATGACTTTCTAACTGCTTTAAGAAGTGGCAAGAGGATGCCATACACTTGTCTGAAGCAAGGAAATGTATTTTGAAGGGGATTCAATCACAATGTATTTTTTACTCTAATAGCCTTTTAAAAAATGTTAAGCATTCATCATAGTTTGTGATTACACCTCATACAATAAAACATACAAACTGTGCATCAAGATGTACATTCAGAGTTTTAGAAGGAAACATTTGTGGAAATCAAACTGTCTTGAAAGTATTAAAAGGAGAATCTGCTTCTCAGGATTGTATTCATTCTTTAAGGGAGACTTTGACTCTTATAGCTGACAGTTTTTCAACAATTTCTGTCTCTAATTTGTGCTTTCAAAATTCTTTCTTTCACATATATGTATAATTTTATATATATAATTTTCCATAATAAATTTATGCATTTGTATTTCCACTTAAAATATTTTAAATGATACATATATAGTAATTTGTATATGAGCCCTTGATTTCTCCATGGTTTCTATAAGGTACAATTTCAGTACCATTTACTCACTTTTTTAAGATGACAATTACTAAACATGATAATCATTCCTATGATATTTTGAATCAATTTGGTTTTCTACACGATAAAGTAGCACTTTCCAAAGTCTACTCTAACTTTCAGGGTGCTTTAAATGTGATTCACACAAAGCAGAAAATGAGTGACACTCCTAAGACAGTGGAATTAGGAGGTGATAAGAACCAAATGGACAGCTAATTTTCGTTTAATTACCAAAAAAAAGGTATTACTTTTCACCTCCAAACTTACATGGTTAGTGGCCCTTCTTGATCTTCCCCTTGGGAAGAAAGTGTTTTTCATTCTCATATTTTCACTGAGGTCAGTTCAGTGCTCATCATACTAATGTGAAAGATTTTATAAAAAGAGAAATTTGCATCCAAAGAATAAGTCTTCTTCAGAAGTCTCATATACACACAGCCACGATTCTCTATCATTTGAAAAGTTTGCAAATGAATAATTCCAGGCCAAATAAAAATAAAGAAACCCTAATTTTCTTAACTAAGTTCTCTCCTCACATTTTTCCCACACATTTGCAAGGGCCAATGCATATTTTCTGAGTAGGTGCTTTTTCAGAGGGATTCGGTGGTCAAATCTGAAAGTAGGTATGGTAATTATGAATAGAGTCAAAACAAGAGTTGGGGGTTGAGATTCAGAAATCTGAACTTAAGAAGTGGCAGCAACAATCTTGTTCCTATCGATCCTGAGAACAAGGTATAGGAGAGTAAATCATCATTAGCAGTTGAGTTCCACATAAGCCTGCGGACAGAAACCCGTGAACCATCACCCTCTATGCTCTGCATTTATTCTGTCCCAAACTCACCTATTCACACGAATGTGTTTGAAAACACTTTTTTTTCTTTATTTTTTGTTTCATTAACTTTTGCTTCACAGTTTATTCATTCATTAAATCAAAACACAAAAATTAAAGAGAAGCCTATTTCTTTTTAGATATTAGCGGCAGAGAGACAAAAAATATGACTTCTCTACACTTCTCTTCAAGTTCTTCCTTAGATCATGGTAACTTCAAACTCTTTCAAAGTCTAGTTGTTATACATTTAAAATTAAAATCCTTTGAATGTGTGTGGTTGGTTATATTTTCGAAATAGATCAGTCGAGTCAGAGGCCAGAGTGACAGTAAACACGTCATGACTGTTTGGTTCCTCAGCCCTGGCCTCTAAGTCTCTTCCACTTTGGTGCCTCTGCAACATTCTGAAAAACCATTAATCGGCCTAAAAATATCAGACACATGCCTATAATTTTATAAATTCATGTATTTACTTATTCAACAAATAAGTAAATAAATATTTTCAAAGCATTGACCATGATCCTAGTATCAAAAACTGGGTTATAAAAAAGAAAAAGCACTTATGCAAAAGGTATGTGTGTGTGTGTGTGTGTGTGTGTGTGTATCTTTGTGTGCACACTCCTGTATGTATGTGAAATAGCACTATGTGCAGAAAGGTAAGCCTTGTCTATAGAATGTTAAATAT
>NW_022900919.1:39348802-39424370 GCF_012274545.1 Fukomys damarensis
ATATAGTATTATTTCAGGAGCTGAACAAAGGTAGCTCTAATGCTCTGAATTAGTCAGGTCACTTTTTTAAAACCTAGGAACTGCCTATGAAACATCTGGGATTACATATTCCCAGTGACATTCACTCTTTCAGCTCTGGTTACCACTCACTCAAAAAAAATTGTTTGGGGGAATGAGTGAGATAAAAATCATGGTTTTATTATTTATTTTGAGTCATAAATGAGACATGAAAACAAGGGAAAGACTGAGGGCCCAACCCTGCTAAGGAACCTATTGGGAGTTGGCTTTCCACTTGGCCTGCCCTAAGTGAATGAGTGAGATTTGAGACCTGATCTCTTCCAAACCTTAATCTCTAAAAAGCAATCAGTTTCTCTGGTGTGAAAAACTATAATTGTACATGAGATCCTAGTGGTATAATTGGCAATATACAAAAGGAAGAAAAGGGCTAAAGGTATAGGGGAAGTGGGAAGGGCAGGGGAAAGGAAATAAGGGAAAAGAAAAAAATGATAAAAAGAAAAAATGGAAATAAAGTGTTTATAAATGGGGAGGGGAAGGGGGGGTGAAGGGAGGGCAGGGACAAGGGAAAAAATGAGAACCAAGACCTGTCATGTAAAGGTACAAGGTCCCAATAATAAATGTAACTGTACTGTATACCTAAAATGTACCAATAAACTCAATGAGAAAAAAGAAAAATAAAAAGCAATCATGAGGCATTGGGCGAGAGAATAAAATACCAGGACATCCCTGGCAGAGAAATAGGAATTAGGAAAAACCCTGAATGTCCAAGGTCACATCATGAAGTCCACTGATTGATAGCTCTTTCATGGTGAGAATCAGTGGCAGGGGATGACATGCCTACAGATTGAAATCACATTCAAGAAGAACTTAACTTTTTTGCAATTGTTAGGAAGAAAAATCCATACATCAAGCATGGTTTGCCTTATGGGTAGAGCACATCAAGTATGAAATGGAATACAATTTCTATTCTGTGATGGCATTAATAGTTTCTATCATAAGAGATTTGTAATTCAGTATCTCTTTGACTTGGAACTGGTGAAATTTAAGAGAAACATTCCTAAAGCCAAAATGAATTGTGATGGACATTCTGTTGTCCAGGGAGAGGAAAAATTCTATGGAAAATAAGTGGTCCAGGGAGTAATTTTTTTCCTCACAATAATCAGTTGCCTAAATTAAATACACTTTAATGTTATTTTTTAAACATTAATAAAATCATCTGCCCTATGGAGACCATCCTCAAGAAATAGATTGGGGTAGGGACTATTTGTTTGCTTTCAAATCAACTTAGGAACATTTTTTGAAAACATGTTATGTTATCTTTATATTATTAAAAAAAATGGTTCAATCCAACTTGTTCTCATGAAGTTTTTCTATCTGTTAAAGCCTTGAACAATTGAGTAATCTCTTTGCAGTGGGAAAGCACACAAACTTTCCAAGTTGGTTAAAAAATAAATCATTGCCAGTTGGTGATTTCTATGATGACAGGGAACAGGTACAGAATATAAATAGGAAAATGGGGAAATGAGAAAATATCTTTTAGACTCAGCCACATACATTTCACTTGCCTCAACAATAAAGTGAGGTGAGTGAGAACTGAAAGAATAAAGGTCAGGAAATGAAGGATTGAGGAAGTTGGATGCTCCGTAATAACAGATGAGGGGTCTTACCTCATGTTATTGACCTCTGGATAGCTTCAAGTGGGGGTAGCAAGTGCTCTTGACTCCAGGGTGTTTGTATAAACAATTCCCTGGGCTTCAGTATCAGACATTTAAATAAATTCAGTGGACAGAGGAAGTGATGTTTATAGACTAGAGATCTGGGCTCCTTTTTAAAACAATTCTGGGTACACGCATTACAAACTGGAAACCTGATATAATGGGAAGGAAACAAGAGGAAATGACACAGGTTAAACTTGAGGGGTGGAGCTAGAGATCCTCCCATCTAGTTCTGAAGGGAAAAAAAGACCAAACTGACAGATCTAACCTTAAAAAGCCTACATATCATGGTTTAGCTGATATTCCCAAATGTCTGTTTCTTTGTAAATAAAACATTTCTATTTTTCAGAGATACAATTAATTTTGTCTATGCAAAAATGAGGAAATTGTGTAAAAATCTGTGCCATTAGGGGAAAGTTTTAGAAAAAACTTAGTTTTAAATACAAATCCTTATATATCTATGGTGATATTTTACACCATAGAATCTGGTATAAATTTGGCATAAAAGTTATTTATAATGTAAGACAAGCACATATAAATATTTTTATGATCAAAAGTGACCTGAATAAGGATTCAAACGTATTGTTTTTAGCTGCCAACTTTGATAAATTAAAAGGAGGTGAATGGGAACAAGAGAGAAATAAATTTGAATAACATTTTGTTTTACTACATGAAGAAGCATAGGAGATTTTCAGGGTTTTATATATATATATATATATATATATATGATAGAAATGAAGACACATGATCTCTTTTGGCCTCTTTAATGATCTAATATGTTATCTGTGATTTGAGGTTTCACGCATGCCATAAGGCAAATTGTAGTCATTGACCTTTAAAGTCCAAGTATAGGGTAAGTGCTCTTTTTGCATGCAGGTCCCAAAGTACAATCTGAGCCCTAACTGAAAAGTATACTTGAATTGAAAAAGTTGTCTGAGAACTAAAAAAAGAAGAAAGCCCCAATTCCAATCAAACCCGGTTTCCCAACTCCCATTCTATACGACTAGTCCCTCAATACCCTCATTTCCTATCAATCTGATTTCAACACTAATAGAATCTAAGTCACTGACTTCCCCTCACCACAACCAGCTCACCTCTGACACTCTCACATTTCTACAGAACTGCCCTCCCCTACCTGCTACCAGCACACAGAAAATCAAATATTCTACCAAGTTTATTTATGCTTCTCTTGTTTTGTTTTTGTATTTGTTGTTTGCATCCCATCCTCAATGCCGTCACTCTATTGGTAATAGTCACATCACTGGCTTCATTGACTTAATCTCTCTGGCCTCTGTTCTCTGCAAGATTCTCTTAGCAAATTATCTGAGATATGCATTCTTGTGGTTAAGGGTGATCGTTCTCCAGTGTCTACAAACAAAACTCCAAAGCCTTTAACTAGATTTTTCCACCTAATTCCCTATTGTCACCTTTTTTCTTCACAATTGTCTCATCAAGACAGCTGACACTTTCCAACCACAGCTTGTGTGTTTCCTCCCCTATATGTGGCCTTTGGTTACTGCTACCTCTGCCTGGAATGCATCTGTCACCATCTCTATTTCATGAAGTCCAGACCATCCTTTAAGGCTCATTTTTGGATCCCCTACTCCACGGAGCTCTGCTCTGATCCCCCAGCCTGACCTTCCCTCTCAAAACTGTTAGTATTTTATCTTTCTTATGGAACTTATCACAGACCTCCCTATGTTTGCTTGTGAAGGCTCTTTATCACCCCTTTTCTTTAAACAGATTGTAAAACTATATCCTATCTGGTTCACTCATCTTTGAGACTCTCCCATCCCACAATGCTTTACACTTAGTAGAAACACAGTAAATATTTGTTGGGCAAACAGCACACAGCTCTATGGCAAATGTAAAGAAGTTGAAGACCTTTTCTAAATTTTCCAACATTTGACCCTTACTCACAAGACGTTAAAGAATCTCATGAAATTTCCCACTTGTTCAAGATTAATATCATTGTCCTCATGAAAAGTAAAGAAAACTAAAATGTGCAGAAACTGGAAACTCCATGGTAAAATATTAAATTGAAAAGGACAAATTGGCAGACAGGATTAAAAATAACTGTAAAGTGTAATGTGTAATCAAAATTTACAGTGTGATTAAAATATACCAACATAAAAAACAACTTACTTTCTCAAAAATTTAAACTAAATCTTAAATAGAAAAGGAGAAATTTTATATTTCAATTGGTACATTTCATTAAGTCTGATTTCCTAAAATCTCCTTAGATAGATCATATGTAAATGTGATTGTGTTGTTTAATATGTATATTTTTTTCAGTAATATAAACAATATTTTCATAAAACTCAAACTTGAGTACTGGTTTCATAACATTATTTGTAGAAAGATTAATCATGAAAGATGTTCTCTTTCACATTCCAATAAAATGTGCAATGCCTTGGTGGATTACTATCTTGCCTGAAGAATATGAAAACCAAGTTTTCAGTTATCAGCTTGAGGTTTCTGTCTTATTTGTGAAATTAGCACAGAAGGATTTGCAATTGTGGTTTGATTTGGATAATAGTGTGATTTATATCAGTTTTCATTTTATTTTAAAACCACTTGTCACAGAGTACTCCAGTTTAAACCATTTGTAAGGAAAAGTCTATCCTAAAATTTATTTATTTATTTATTTATTTTTGTTTGTTTTTTTGAGACAGGGTCTCTCTGTGTAGTTGAGACTGACCTGGAACTCACCATGTAGCCCAGGTTGGTCTCAAACTCACAGCGATCCTCCTACCTGAGCCTCCCCAGTGCTGGTATTACAGGTATGCACTACCACACCCGGCTCTATCCTAAAATTTAAATGGCTATTTAATGTTTTCAAAAGCTTGGTCTAGATCCGGAGACAGGTTACCTTACCTATCATACTTCCAAAAAGCAAGCCTAACAAATTCATCCCCACTTGGGTGTGTAGTTTACTAACCCCACCCTGTTTACCTCATATACCTGTAGCATCTGCCTTCTATTTCCATGGATCTAACTTTGGATAATGACTCAGCAGGAAATGCTGTTTCAATCTTTAGAAAAATACATAGTGCCAAAGCGTTCAATTTACTTACATCGTAGTTGTGGTAAAAGTCCTGTAATAATGAATGGCTAATTTAGAAGGTTTTGTTTAGTTTTGTTATCCAACCCATGGAGAAATCAAAGGTTTAGATTTCAAACTTGATTGTACCTCTGATTAGCTGTGATAGTCCGCAAATCACCCAATGTACTATAAAAATAAGAAGAGCCTTTCTCTGAAAGATGAAAAAGAAAGGAAGATCCCCCTGGGGCCCAGTCACTCAAGGAAGAGCACGGTGATAGAGCATTACAGTCACACACATCCCACTCACAGCAGAAGCAAGAGCTAAGGCTCAGAGTCTCCCAACTCCCGGCCCAGCAGTAGCAGGTAGTCTAGGCAGGAACTTACTTTCGCCAGAGCAGCAAGACTCCCTCCAATATGACGTGAGCTCAGCAAGATCTCTGCTAACAAACAGCCTAAAGCCCAACATATGCTTCTTCCCTAGTGGATCTGAGGCTATGTTCGCATATAAAAAAGCACCAGTGACTTGATGGCAAAGAGTGCTCCACCATAGTTACAGCCAATCTGGAAAGCCTCATTTTTCCAAGACTTTTCCTGATCCTTCCAGAGCAATCAGGAGGCTGAGTACCTAGCAAGAGAAATCCCACAGCTGGAAACTCTTTTAAGACCTATTTCTTGAACTCCTTCCTAAGCTTCAAAGAAACAGTAAGGCAACCAGAAGGCACCAGCAAGGAGGATCTAACAACACGTACTTGACCAGAAAACCTACATATCCTCACAAAGAACAAAGGGCTCAACTTTCCTTTAACCTAGAGGTACCATTTGATCTAGGCTGAGAATAATCTTTCTACCCCTTCTGACATCCTCCTCCAGGGGATAGGAAAGCCTATAAAAATGAGAAACCAAAGCAACACAAATAGCACTAAAAAAGCTCCAAAAAATGAAGTTTCTGCTGTAACTACAGTAAGAAAAGCCGGCCAGGGCCTATACAAGGTGACTGCCTTAAAAAATAAAAGCTGTGGATGGGATGCAGAATTTCTAAAAATAATAGCCCAGATGTCCAGAAAACAATAAAAATGTCATCTGACAGATCAAAAATCAGAATAATGACAACTTAAATGAGAAAAGTCAAAAATCGATGCCAACGCTGAGATGAATCACAGCTGACAAGGATTCTAATGCAGTCGTCATAAAGACACTTTAACAAGACATTGCAAAATGTCTTGAAAAAGAAAAATGTCACCAGAAGTGGTTAAACAAGGAACTGTAGGACTAAAAGGTGCAACTTAAATGTTTTAAACAATAATGGATTTGCTCAATAGAAGAGGGGAGATGAATGAGGATGGAACCAGTGAAACCGAAAATAAGATTTAAACACTATAAATAGAAAGAAAAATACATGGCAACCGACCCAGAGTGAAAAACTTATGATGCAATAAGAACCAACATTCACATCAACACGGCTTCAGACTGAGAAGAGAAACAAAATGTAACTATGGGAGTACTTGATGAAACAGTAGCTGAAAACTTCCCACTTCAATTAAAACAATGAATTTATAGATTTAAAAAAGAAATTGAATTACCAAAGAAGATAACTCCTAAAGATGCTGCTAGTGCACATTATAATTTTTTTAATTAAGTTTATTGATACATTTCAGCTATGCAGTGCAGTTACATTCATCATCGGGATCTTGTACCTTACATGACAGGTCTTCGTTCTTATTTTTCCCCTTTCCCCATCCCTCCCCTTACCCCCTCCACCCTTCCCTGTTTACAAAGATGTTGTTTCCGTGTTTTATCTTTTCCCATATTTTTTCTTTTCCCTTTTTATCTTCCCCCACCCCTCCCACTTCCTCTACTCTTTTAGACCTTTTCTTCCTATTACACTTAATCAATTACACAATTTGATCCTTAATAACACTTTTAGTTTTCACACCAGGGAAACCATTCGGCATTTACACATGTGTCTTACTAATTTCACTTAAGAGTATGGCCTCAGTGTATATCCAGTTAGCTATAAATATCTCTAGCTTCTCGTTCTCAACATAATTTAAACGCTGAAAATCAAGAGAAATAAAACATCCATCCAGAGACATCACCTACAGGAGCACCTATGTGAATGGGAGGTTGTTTATCATATGAAATCCTGAGCTCCAGAAGGAAGTGTAGTAACACTTTTCACTTCCTAAAAGGAACATACTATGAACCACAATTTTCACATCCATGAAATTATTCTTTAGAAGTGAATGGAAAATAAAAATACTCCCAGTGAAGGAAAACTAAGGGAATTTGGCACTAGTAGATATATCTTTAAAGATTAGATAATAATGGAAGTTCTCCCGAGAAGAAACAGCAACAGAAAGACTAAAAACATGGATATACAATCACTTCTGTTTATGAGTGCTACAAAATGTATTTGACGATTAAGTCAAAACTTGTAATGTCATTTTATACTCAAGATGTAAATACTTGACATAGAGAATTAAAATGGATGAGTGTCTCCCACACTTCATTCAAAGTGATAATATATGTTATTACTATGTCAGGGGCAGCATTACACACCTGTAACCCTAGCTACTCAGAAGGCTGAGGCAGGAAGATGGCAAGTTCAAGGCAAGCCTGAGGAACTTAGAAAAGACTCTGTCTCAAAATACTTTATAACAGAGGTGTGGGTATAGCTCCATGATAAAGCACTTACCTGGCATTTATGAGTCCCTCAGTTAAACCCCTAGCACCACAGAACAAAAGTGGTCTACGATAGGTCACATATCTACATTGTAAATACCAGGGAAACCAGTAGAAAATATGTAGACATGAAGTCAATTTGAGAAACCTATAAATATATAAAAATGAAATTCTAAAAAATATTTAAGCAGCCAAGAGTAAGCAAAAATCGAGTGGCAGAGGAACAAGAACCAAAGAATTGGACAGAAAACAAATAATAAAGCAGTAGTCTTAAGAATGAAGTCTTAACATATAAACACTCATCCTAAATGTAAATAAGCTAAACATCAACTAAAAGTCAGAGATTCACAGAGAAGATTAAAAATAGCTATGATCCAATTATCATCCACAAAAAACTCACTTCCAAACAACTACCTAGGTGGATTGAAAATAAAAGGATGAAAAAGATGTTCATGAAATAGTCATTATTTCAAAGTAGTGGTTACTATATCAATATCAGATAAGCTTTATTGCAAAGAAATTTATTAACAATAAAGAGAGACATTATATTATGATAAAAGGATCAATGTGTCAGGAATAAGGACAATTCTAAGTGCAAATCCACCAAAAACATGAATTAAAAACTGGTATAGCAGAAAAATATACAAATCTACAATTATTATAGTTGGGGATGTCAACACTTCATTTCCAGAAAGTGGTAGAACTAATAGACAAGAAAGTAGTGAATATAGAGAAGAAACGACCGTTATGATTTACCAACAGGATCTAATTTCCATATAGAAACTATTTTAACCAATAACAGAAAGTACCTCTTAAAGCATAGATAGAAGAGAGTTCATATGCTGGACAGCAAATTATACCTTAAGAGACTGACCCAGCACTCAGGAGGCTGCGGCAGGAAGATCACTGTGAGTTCAAGACCAGCCTGAGCTACATAGTGAGTTCCAGGTCAGTCTCAACTACACAGTGAGACCTGGTCTCAAAAAAAAAAAAAAAAAAAAAAAAAAAAAAAAGAGAGAGAGAGAGAGAAAGAAGAGAGATTGAAAGAAGAAGAGAGATTGAAATTATACAAAGGTTTGGACCAATTAGCAGGATAATTAAAAAATCTGTAAACACTTAGAAAATGAATATACTTCTAAATAATCCATGAGTCAGAGAGAAAATCTCAAAGGCTATTTCATAGGGCAGATTAATATGAAAATAAAACATTAAAATTTTGGATTCTGTTAATGCAGTAGTGTGCAGCAAATCTGTCACCCTAAATGCTTATATTAGAGCAAAGATCTCACATCATTAATCTAAGTTTCTACATCAAGAAACTAGAGAAAGAAGATAAGAACATACCAGGCACAGAATAAATAGGGAGGTACCAAAGACAAGAGCAGAAACTAATGAAGTTGACAATAAGGAAATGTATTAGCTTTCCCTTTTCTGGGACACAATAACTGACACCCATAGATTAAAGGAGGGCAGGTTTACTTTGGCTCATGGTTTCAGAGGATTTAGTCCATGGCTGGTGGTTGCAAGACAGTAACTCCACAGCAGAAAGGAATGAAGCGAAGAGGAAAGGAGGAGCTGGGGAGAACACACCCTTCAGGTAAGGCTCCAGAGACCTGTCTTGGACCAGCCCCTCCTCCTTACAGCAACTCAACTGTGAACTGGTTAATGGACTGAGGCACTGATGAGTACATCACCCTTGAGGTCCAACCACTTTTCCAAAAGCCCAATCTCTCAATACATGAGACTTTAAGAGGACATTTTAGAAATAAGGGAAGAGAAAAAATATGAGAAAATGAAAAAATGGAAGCAAAGTCTTTGTAAATAGGAGGGGGTGAACAGAGGGCAGGGCTATGGGGAAAAAATGAGAACCAAGACCTGTCATGTAAAGGTCCAAGATCCCAACGATGAATGTAAGTGTACTGTGTCCCAAGAATGTACCAATACATTCAATGAAAAAAAAAAAAGAAAGAGGACACTTTAGAGCTAAACCATAAGGGGAAACAATGAAACAAAAATGATTATTAAAAATTAATTTAAAATTGATAAACCTCTTGCTGGACTGCAAAAACAAAATGAGAGAAGACACAAACTACTAATATCAGGGGTAAAACAAGAGATATGATTTTTGATACTGTAGTAATCATATAGTTATTAATTTAAGAGAATACTGCAGGGGATTTAACTCAGTGGCACAGCGCCTGCCTCACAAGCTCAAGGAGGTCCTGAGTTCGATCCCCAGTATCTTAAAAAAAAAAAAAAAAAAAAAGGAAAATACTATTTACCCTCAAAAATATGATTAATAAGAAATTGGCCAATTTTTCAAAAACCATAAAGAACCACACCTCAACCAATGTTAAGTAAATCATTTCGATAGTATTATGATACTAAAGAAATTAAAATTTTTATTTAAAATCTCCTGAACAAAATGCTTGTGCCTAGTGACTTCATTGGGAAATATTGACACTTAAAATATTAATACCAATCCTATCCAACCTTTTCTCAAAAATTGAAAAGGAAAAACATTTTCCAAATCATTTTATGAGAACAGCATTACCATGGTTGAAATGAAAACCAAACAAAAACTGTAGCAAAAATAAAACAAAAGAACAACCTGCAGACAATATCTTTCATGCATACAGTAGCAAAAGTCTTTCACAGAATATTATCAAATAGAATGCAACAGTGTATAAAAAGGATCACGTACAATGATCAAGAGGGCTTTATCGTAGGTATACAAAACTCTTCCAACATTTGTTAAAATTCAATGAAGTCCATCATGTGAACAAGCAGAACTAAGAAAAAGCATATAAGACCTTATCACTGTACAAAGAAAACATATTTGACAAAAAATGATAAATTTATGATAAAAGCTATGGTGTATGCTGTCCCTTAAGATCAACAATAGGCAAAGCGGAGAATGCTCAACATTTATATTCAGCATTTGTGTTACCTCTCTTGTCCTTACTTTTACTGGAAGTTCTAGTCAATGTAGTAATGTAAAACTATAAAAAAAAGTACTAAAAGCACACAGACTGCAAAGAAAAAACAACATTATGCCCTATTTCCAAGTGGAAAATGGCATGGTTATCTACAAAGAAAATTAGAATCTATAAAAATTCTTCTGTAAGTGTGGCATTAGCAAGATTACTGGATAGAAGATCAATGCACAAGAGTTAGTCTTATTTCTGTGTAATAAGAAACAATAGACAAAAACCAATAAAATAAATACTTTTTGTAGTCATTAAAAAGAAAATTAAATGCTGAGGTAAAGAGTTAACAAAAATATACAGGACAAGAAGCATGAAGATAAAAACACTGATAAAGGAAATTAAAAGACTAAATGTCTACAGACTTTTTAAAAGCGGTATCGGGAATTGAAATCAGAGCCTCCACACTCAGTTACATCCCTGAACCTTATTTATTTATTTACTATCTGCCTGTCTGTCTATTTATTTCATTTTGAGACAGGGTCTCACTGAGTTGTTAGATTGCTCAGGATGACCTCAAACTTGCAGTCCTCCTGCTTCAGCCTCCCAGAGTGCTGGGACTATAAGTGTACACCAGTACACCTCGAGTGTTCACAGATTTTGGGACTTCACATAATAAACATGTCAGCTTTCTTCAGCTGGCTTGTAGGATTAATGCAACTTCTGTCAATATCAAAACTCCAACAATTTTTTCATTAGCAAGTAATAATATATGGTTTTCAGTGGGATGTTATGATAACTGTATGCATATGGAATAATTAAACTAACATATCTAGCACCTCACATACTTACCATATCTTTGCAGTGACAATGTTTAACACATACTCTTTTAATAATTTTGAAAGGCTCAATGCATGATTAACTAGAGCCACCAGGCTGTGCATCAGACTACTGAAATATATATATCTTCTCTACCTCAATTTTTTAATTTATTGGCCAACAACTCTTCCTTTCCCATTCTGCCCCCTGCCAAGTTTTGATAACCACCTTTCTATATTCCTATGAGTTCACCTTTTCTGATTCCATATATAAGAGAGATCATTTGGAATTTGCCTTTATGTCCATGGATTTGTAGTATGTTTTGAAAGCAGTTAATATGATATCTCCACCTTTGTTCTTTTTACCCCAGATGCTTTGGACTATTTTGACTCTTTTCTTCAGTTATGTACAACTTTTAGTAAGTATTTTTTCATTTCTATGAAAATGACATTGAGATTTTGACAGAGATTGCCATCAGTCTGTAGGTTGCTATGACTATTGTGAATAGTTTCACAGTATTAATTCTTATAATCTGTGGGCAGGAAATATCTTTCCATTTATTTGTGTTGCCTTCATTTTCTTTAACCAATGTTTTATAGTTTTTAGTATGCAGATTTCACATCTCCTTGGTTAAATTTACTCATAAGTATTTTTTATTTTGTAAATGAGGTTATTTTATTAGTTTTTTCTGGATATATAATTGTTTCAACAACTTTTTAGATATTTTAAAGTTTACATAAAAAGGTATGGATTCTAGAATGTCTAAAATAATCTTGACAAAGAATAATAAAATGAGAGGAATCCCTAGACTCAGTACCTCAGGCTTATGCTATAGATACAGTAAGAAAATAATGCAATATTGTCAGAGGAATAATTCAGTGAAACAAAATAGAAAACACAGGAGTATATCCACATGAATAAAACTATTTTAATTTTGAAAAAAATGTGCAAAGGCAAGGAAAGTTAATCTTAACAAATGCAGTGGGACAATTGAATACCATTTGTCAATAAATGAACCTTAACATAAACGACACACCTGGCTTAAAAATTAACTAAGATAGTTATGCAAATATATTAAGCAATAAAATGGGATTTGAGCTCTTAGAAAAAAAATTAACTAAAATGGACCATGAACTTGTGTGTAAAACATAAAACTTTTACAAAACAGCAGAAACTTTTTGGAGAATTAAGCAAGGAGTATTTATACAGTACAAAATGCTCAATTCATGAAAGAAAACTATGATAAGTTGGACTTATAAGTATTGAAATGATTTTCTCTGCAGAAGGTCCTATGAAGAGGATGAAAAGAAGCTACATATTTGGAGAGAATGTCTGAAAACTGCATACATAACAAGCTAGCATCTAAAATATATAAAGACCTTCAAAACCCAACATCACAAAGCAATCATCTAAAAATATGAACAACTCAAGAGATCATTGTGGTAATGGAGTTGTACCGTAACTCATCTCTAGCTGTAATTGCACAAATCCTTACAAGTGATAAAACTGCACTGACAAATGTATATGTATTATCTGTGCAATTGGCAATATACAAGTAATATCAGAAAGACTAATAAATTCAGTGGACTGTACCAATGTCAATATCCGGGTTCTAATTTTGTATTGAAATTTTGCAACATGTTGTATGGAGAAAAACTAGGTGAAGTGTACACAGTATCTCTCTGTGATACTTCTTTAAAGCATTTAACTAGAGATTTACTAAAAGTGAGGAATGATGCCAAGAACTTTAAATATATATCTAGTAATTTAAAAAAATAAAACCATTTGGATATTTGCATTAATAATTCTTCTACTTCTTTTCAACATGGAAGGGAATAAGTCATTGAGTCCATAACTTCTTAAGCAAAGTCAGTATCAGAATTGGTAGAACTGCTCGTGTGTACCAAAAACAGAGCCATGTAAAAATGTCCATTACAAACTACAAAATACCTTTTCAATTTATTCTCTGAGTCGCATCACACATTTTTTTCTTTTTTTGTTTTTTGAGACAGGGTCTCACTATGTAGTTGAGACTGACTGGAACTCACTATGTAGCTCAGGCTGGTCTCGAACTCACAGTGATCCTCCTGCCTCAGCCTCCCGAGTGCTGGGATTACAAGTGTGTGCCACCACGCCCGGCTCTCATCACACAAATCTTGAGGAAAGTGACCCCATAGTGTGGCACAAAGCAAATAACCTGTTAGTCACCAGGAATAAATAACTCCATCTTAGGAGGGATGGCAACCATCAACAGGCTGGTGTCCCCGGTGTGAGTGTTGGAAACCCTGCGTGGTCACACCTGCCTTCTGTGGCTGTCAGTAGAAGCTTGCTGCTGCCAGTCACCTCTGTGGTCTCCAGCAAATTTGGACCGTGTGAAATGAGTTAGGGTTTATGAAGGAGGAGTGACAGATTCGCTGCCACATTAGCACGGATAAGTTTACCTAATTAATCTTTGATAAATCCATTGTCACCAGGAGGATCGGGACATTGGAAAGTAAAACTTAGTAAATGTTTCATTTAGGGGAAAGTGAATGAAGTTTGAAGGGCCTCCCAAATTCTAAATAGATGTTGCTATGTGGTAGATGGTGTTTTACTTAAGGATTCTCCAAGTGGAGACTAGAAGTTCTCAGAATAAACATGTTACATCATCAAAAGGACTCTGCCTGGGAACAGCCTTTCACTGGTTTTTACCTGAGGCCAACCAATGTTAGCAAAGGTACTAAACTGGAGGAGCATCATTAAAAAATAACAAAATATTTCTCTGCGTTAAATCCATATTTATTTTCTTTAAAAGGGATGATGAGAATGAAGAAGAAAGAAAGAAAGCTGGCTTTCTGTGTTACATAAAGATTTTGAAAAACCATATCTTCGTTATCTAGTCTCCGACTGATGGGCAAATGGGCTGTTTCCAAGTTTTAGCTGTTACAGCCATAAAGAATGAGAAATTAGATTCATTCATAGGAAAATGGATACATGTTGAGGATATACTCAAGTGAAATAAATAAGTCACACATGTGTAAATACCGAATAGTTTCTCTGGTGTGAACAAACTATAATAGTATATAAGATCTTAATTCTATAATTGACAATGTGAAATAGGAAGAAAAGGGCTAAAGGTGCAGGGAAAGTGGGAAGGGTGGGGGAGGGGAGAGGTAATAAGGGAAAAGAAAAAAATATGAAAAAATGGAAATAAAGTGTTTGTAAATGGGGAGGGGAGGAGGGGGTGAAGGGAGGGCAGGGACAAGGGGAAAAAATGAGAACCAAGACCTGTCATGTAAAGGTACAAGATCCCAATGACGAATGTAACTGCACTGTATATCTAAAATGTACCAATAAACTCAATGAGAGAAAAAAAAAGATTTTGAGAAGTGCTTTAGCAGGAGTCCCCCTGGGCTCCCTGGGGTCACCTGCAGCATGACAGAATCCTTCTACCCTGGGTTCAGAACCAAATAAACAACTAGAACACCAACTTTGGAGAGAAACACGTCAGAACTAAACATATAATTAGGAAAATTATATGGGACTAATTGCCCAGAAAAGCACTCTTAGATTGTCACAAAGATTCATAGTGGAATATGCTGGAGGCCTCATCAGAAAGGCTTATAACACTCATTTTCCCAGGACAAGAGTGAGAAAAAAATAATCCAGGGAACACAAGACAGATGGGACACACAAGTGTCCGTGTTTTCCCTAGGGAACACCACCAAAGGACAAGCAAGGGACTCTGCCGTAAACCAAAACTTAGATCTCAGGAGCAGCTTATTGGTTGGTCTCCAGAGAATGTCATTCTAATCTTAGATCACTTTCACACCCACACTCACACGCACAGAAACTCATAGACAGGCAAGAGTCACTGAACTGTCTAGTTTTCAGATCACTTGAAGATTTATACTATATATGATAAATTTGCCTAAGAAATTTACTTGTGTAGATATCAAGTGGATTCTTCTTACAAAACAAGAATATCAGAGTTATAGATTGCAACTGTGGGAGCTATAACTCTATCATACCATGAAGTGTGAAAATTTCCTAAGGCTGCCCTATTCATTCAAGGGTTGTTAGTCTGCCCCCTTTGCCAGTTTTAAGCTTTAAGTCAACAGTTCATTATCTGTTTCCCTCCCTCCCTCTTTCCCTCCCTCCCTCCCTTCCTTCCTTCCACTATTTCTTAAGTTTTCTGATGTTTGGTGTATTCAAAAGAAAGAGTATCTAACAAGTCTCCACAAGGAGATTTAGGTAGTAGAACTGGAAGAATAATATCATTCTCTTTTTACCCTGCATTCGTGAAAGATAGATTAAAATAACAAAAAACGTTACAAGAAATTTAAACCAAACCTGAAGTCAGCCTCACCCAGGCACCCAGTTCTTCTGGCTGCTCACCTGAGTCACTGTAATGCAGTTGTCTTGGTTGGTTTCCAGCAAAGAAAATAAATATGAATAGGTAAATAAAACCTAAGTACAGCCACTTTCTTGCTGACAGGCCTTGGCAAAAACAAAACAGAAACACAAATAAAATTATGAAGAGAGTCCCACAATGTTAGCCAAAGTCTCCTTGTACTTCCTGGGTGATTTTTATGCCCTCCCTCTGCCCCAGCAAAATAAAGATGAATGCAATAATGCAATCTCCCGATCTTCCTGCAGAGGCGCCACCTCATAGCTAGGCAGAAAACGGAAAATATTTTTTGTATATTTGGAGCAGATGGAGACAGCTGGAGTTTGGGCTCTCAATTTACCCTCCTTTCATAAATGTGAGGTGCTCTTGGTGCCACTGAAAATCCTTTGCTTGGCGAGCCTGATTGTGACAAGTCTTGATCAAGACTCTTGGTGGCACATGCCTTTCATCCCATCACTCTGGGAGGCTGAGACAGGACAATGGCAGGTTCATCTTAGCCTGTGCAAACTCTCATGTAGGAGATACCCTGGTTCAAAATAATTTTTTTTCTTTAATTCATTGTATTGGTACATTTAAGGTATACAATATAATGATATTCATCATTGGAAATCTGCACTTTTACATAATCCATCTTGGTTCTTATTTTTTCCCCATTCCCCTGCCCTCCCTTCAACCCCTCCACCCTACCTATCTACAAAGACTTTGTTTCCATTTTTACATTTTCCTCATATTAATTCCATTCCCTTCTTTCTTTTTCCCTACCCCTCCCGCGTCCCCTTCCCCCTTTACATTATCTATTATGCCTTATAGTCTTATTTCACATTATCTATTATACCTTATAGTCCTAATTTACATTTTCACTTTATCACACCGGAGAAACTATTTGGTATTACACATGTGTGTCCTATTTATTTCACTTAAGAGTATGGCCTCAACGTGCATCCATTTAATTATAAATGCCTCTAGTTTCTCATTCTTTGTGGTTGAGTTGCCAGCTCTCCTTTTGTTGCCATCTTTAAAGACACCAGTACCCATTAGCCTCACCTTTGGGTTAGTGTGAAAGAGCTCTCCAGTAGTACCTGAAAGATAAGTTAGAATTGCAAAGGTTTGCTAGAGCAACACAGTCATATGACTTTCAGATGTGTGTGATTATGGACATAAAGGTAACCAGACCACTTATTATCTACAGTTAGCCTTTAAACGCTGCAACCTAGACCTGTCTTGCTTACTGTGTGGTTTCACTATCCATTGGAAGAGGTACTTTATTATACTTTTACCTTCTCATAACCTAGTTTCTCTTCAACTAAGCACTCCCTGGAGTAAAGGGATTTTTGTTTTGTTTTGTTTTGTTTTGTTTTTTCACTAATTGGCAAAAAATTCAGCCCAACCAGCCACGGCCATCCGCCTTGGTTAACTTGGATAAGCTCCTGGTGGCATATAATATTGTAGATGACTTTTTCATTTTTGCTTTTTGAATTTGTAAAAATCGATACTAACCTTTCAGACTGCCTTTCTTCATATCTTATACTGCTCATGAGCTATGTCAGTATACTTGACCAGAATTATCTATAGTGATTCTCAACTTTTAGGGCACAAGAGAATCATCCAGCGGGCTTGTTAAAAATGTAATCCTGGGTCCCACTCTCAGTGTTTCCAATTCACTAAGTCTGGGAGGGGGCCAGAGAATTTGC
The DNA here is from genome assembly GCF_012274545.1 of Fukomys damarensis. Taxonomy (NCBI): domain Eukaryota; kingdom Metazoa; phylum Chordata; class Mammalia; order Rodentia; family Bathyergidae; genus Fukomys; species Fukomys damarensis. The sequence goes on from NW_022900919.1 coordinate 39,366,091, forward strand.
ATTTTTCACAAGTTCTCAGGTATTGAAGAAGTAGCCTGTCTCAGAAAAACTGAGCAACACCCGAGTAAGCATGTCCAGCGGCCTGGCTATAACCTCCCACCTTGCTCGCTTGCAACATACGAGTCTAGGAAAACCAAGCTTCCCAAGGCCCACTAAGAAGCTGGGCTCTTTCACACTCATAGTTGCCAGGAGGTCCTGCGAGCTGCCTCTTCCCCAGTTCATGCTCTGAAAAGCCATGGCTGACTCATCATGGGGACATGGAATGCTGAGACAAGAAGGGCTCTGAAAACCCTTCCTAGAAAGGTGTTTTCCAGGAAGCCATGGGAAAGTTCCAGCACAGCAAGAAGTCGGTTAGCTCTCCTAATTCAAATGAATGCTCCCAAATGGTGCTGGGTCTTCAGGAGGTTAAATTTTTTCCACGTTTTACGTCAGTGCATAATCCTGTTTTTCATATACCTGACAATGTTTAGTTCATAGGCTACTAAGTCCCATCCTCTAAATATTCCTGTTAATGTCGATATAGTAGTTTCTTCCTATAGTTTTCAACCATTATCTCTACTTATTACATCTTGGTAGAAGTCATATTTTGTTTTATTTTTGTGACTTTTTCTTTTTCTTCTTTCTTTTTTTTTTGGTACCAGGGATTGAACATGGGACCTTGCGCTTGCAAGGCAGGTGGCAGAACCACTGAGCTAAATCCCCGGCCCATATTTTGTTTTATTAATATTAGATTTTTTTACCTTTTAAAATGGAGCACACTCTACTTAGTGTCTTTAATATTTTCTCCTTTATATAACATCAGTTTATGTCTCCTATCAAAAGCACAGACTATACTATTACTCCAAAATACTTATTTTATTTCTCTGTTTTGACTTTTATTTCCTTTAAAGCAGAGTCAATAAGCAAGATTTCCATGTTCTGAGAGGTCACTAATTCCTTAGGCTCTGGAAACTGCTTTCTTTCTCCACTGCCCAAGCAATGGTGGTTTCAAAGGTACTCAGCACAGCAATTTTTATTGACAAGATGCTTTGAAGCAAAGAAAAAATTAATTTTCTGTTAGTCTCAGGCCTATTCTTAATATTTGCAAACCCAAAAGTTCCCTGTCTCTCTCTCTCTCTCTTTCTCTCCTCCTCCTCCTCCCTCCCTCTCTCTGTGAAATCTCCCAAACTTTCATAATTTCAGCAAACACATCTTTGTGGGTGATGACCCCCAAATCTATTTCTCTTCTAAGTTTTGACCCATGCTTTCCCCAAACTTTACTAGGACTGTCACATGGATTTCTCGACATGCTTACAACTTCTCTCCCCTTTGCCTCCTCTAAGTCAGTTGCCTCTTCGGACTTTTTCATTTTGTCCTTCAAATTGCTTAAGCTCAGAGTCCCAGAATCCGTCTAGACCTGCTCACACGTCACTCACGACACCCAGTGAGTTCTCAGGTCCTATAAACGCTTCCTTCAAAATGTTTCTCTTTTTCAAATGACTCTTCCAAACATTCCATTACAATTTATCACCGCCAATTCCAACCCAGGACAGGTCCATCATTACCTAATCTTCCGACCACACTGCATTTTTCAATTTTCTCTGTGTTGATTAACTCCAGAGGTGCTGTAATGGAATTTCCCAAAGCCCCCCCCCTTTTTTTTTTAATGTCACACTCATGTTCCCAACGTCCTCATCAGAGCCGCACACCCACTCCCTGCAGGAGAGAGAGAAAAAAAGCTGTAATCCTATCATGGGGTTTCAGATCCTCTGTAACCAGACAGTTCAGAATTTCCAAACTTCTGACTGCCTCTCTGGTCTTCTAATGAACTTCTCACTTCGGCCACATTGATTCCATTTTTCTCAAAATATATCAACCTACGTGCACTGAGCCATGCCACTCCACTCCTATATTCTGTCAGCCCCTGTGCCAGGTGCTCTTCCCTTATTCCTCCAAACTCTAGCAGCCAGGGATTATCCTGACTAGTTCAGCGCTGGTACAATTTGCATCATCAAAGTTTTGTTTTTTTTGTGTGTAATTTAATAAGCATCTAGTTCTTCTACAGCCTTTTCCTATCACTCCTGAATTCCTGCTTAGATTTGATACTTCCTGCCCTATATAAGAAGCTCTGTTTCACATCTGTTATCCTTATAATGACGACTAGTGAATCAGCAGGAGCTCCAAATAACTGAGTATAAAACGAAAGACTTCAGTTTAACTTTTCACGTTTTATTGATCAACATTAGAACTTCTATGCAGTAGAACTTCGCGTTGACGTATCAGTGATCGTTTTATACAGTGCCTTGTAAAAGATGTACACACCTGAACAGGTTGTATTTCGACAGTAACCAGACCTCCCCGTTGTCAAAGGCTGTAGTTGAATGAAATGAAATCTTGTTTTATATTCAAACTAATAAGTGCTGCTAAATATTTCCAAGCTTCTCCACCGTCGCTAAGGCTTAGAGAAGCTATTTGTCATACTTGTGAAGGCTTCAAATGAGCCATGATTTCCAGAAGAAAGCAGCTGTGTAAAATTGGCCTGCAAACAGCAAGACAGCATGACTGTGGGACACCTAGCTAGCTGTCAACAACCAAAACCTTCACTGGCACTGGAAAATGTTTTATTGGTTTAATATTAAATTAACTGCCTTGCATACGGAGTGTATTATGGTTGATGGCATTCTGATACTTGGAATTGCACTTTCCTCATGTGCACCTGTAAAATTAGTATTCCATAATATTTCACTAAGTTTATAAAGCCTAATTTGTGTTATGTGCTGTTTTCAAAAGCTTGACATAAGCAGTGGAACTTGGAGAAGACCTGATGCTCAAAGTGAGTTTCACCACTGAAGACGGACTTTTCTATCTGCAACACACACAATTTGAAACAAAGATTATAAGTTACAAGGTTTTTGTTTATCTTGAGTCATCCATGAGCAATTAATGCACTTTAGTTACCCTTTGCTTTGCCCAGGGAAAGTCTAGCTGGGAAGATGAGTAATAGCAGGTTTGCTAAGATCAAACCCCAAGCAGGACTCTTCAGCTGCTCCTGTTTGAATACCTAAACTGTTACTAAACCTCGGGTAGGGAGTCATTTTTGGTTTTGCCCAGACATTGTAAGCCTTCAATTAGAGAGGATTATTTACAAATAGTATTCACTTAAGGGAAAAATTTCCCCGATTATAAAACAGTTTTTCAAAAAATACCCTGAAAACAATGAACATTTGATTATGTGCTTTTCTCCTTAAAAGTTATTACATGGCTAAGCCAGGACTCACCTTTCAGATTCATTCAGCTCATTTGTAGAAACCATCATCATCCTCTGGCTCTGCTTCTGGAACTGCGAGCAGTCTGAATTAAAGCAGAAGGTCAAAACCTATCTTAACTCATTTGGCACTGTGGCCCCTATGGCTTTATCTTCTCGGGGTGCATTTTCTAAGGTTAACTGGCTCAGAACTTGCCCTTTTTCAGTGTTGCCCACTGGAGGCTGAATCTTTGTTCATGTATGAATATTTGTTTGACTACCTGCTCTCAACTCTTTAGGATCAATATCTAAGTACACTCAGAAAGACCAAAAACAGACTGGTAGTTTCCAGGCACTAGGGACAGGGAGAAATGGGACTGAACTCCTGAAGGAGACAACGTCACTGCTGGGTGATGAAATGCTTGGGAACTAGATAGCAGCAATGGTTACATAACATTGTGAAGGAACTGATGAATGAATTGTACATTTTAAAATGGTTAATTTTATGTTATGTGAATTTCACCTCAATTTTTAAAATCCCCCCCCTCCTCCTCCATCTCCTCCCTCTCCAACTCCAGAACAAGGGCTGTCTGTCTGATCCTGACCACCCATGTCTGACGAAAGTCTCCTACCCTGAGTCTTACTCCACAGCCTTGGCTCATCCCCTCTTCTCTTTTGCAAGACTACTGAAAAATTCTCTTCACTGACCTCCTAGTTCCTAGGGCTCTCCCTACAGACTCTATGCAACTACATCTCACTGTTCTCCCCCAGCCCAGGGATCACTGTCTGTCACCCCAAGATCACCAACAGACTCAGCACAACAGTCAGGGCCTCTGCCTGCACTCTCCTGTGCAGGCCCATCCTTGGGTTCCTTCCTTATTGGCAGCCTCAAGCAAAGGAACTTCCTCCGCTCTCTAAAGCCATCGCACCCCTCTTTACTCTGCCTTCACCCGTATTGTTGTTCCCTTCTTGAATGACCTTTTTATTCATTTTCTAACAGATGATACGCTTAAAACTCGATTAAACATCACTCTCCTTAAGAAATATTTCCTGAGTCCCCCATACCTGGTGCACATAGGATTGCTTAGCTCATTTTGAGTTGAATTGAAAATACCATGTATGGCTTACCTGTTAGGTTACTGGAGCAGCTTTTACAAATTACACCAACTTTAAGTGGCTTGGAAAAACAGAAAATCATTCTCTGAGGGTGAATTTAAGTTAGGATGCTAGCAAAGCCACCTCTCTCCAGATGCTGTAGAGAAGGATCTGGTTTTTATTCTATCTTCTAGTGACTCTTGCCATTCTTTGGGTTGTAGCCCTATCTCACTTTGTGGTATCCACCTTCACACTGACTTCTCTGTGTCCCTGGATCAAAATTCCCTATGCCTGGCTTTTATAAAAACACAGATGATTATATTTAGAGCTCATCAAGAAAATCCATGATGAATATCTCTGCTCTAGATACTTAACTTAATCATATATTTTGCTTTATAAGGTAATAGGCATTCTTTTAGCATAAGTGACCTCATTTGTAGGCTTCAGGCACTGGGATGTACACATATCCTTTTGAGGCCACTATACCAAGAGAATAGAATTTGAAACAGAGAGCTACAATGACCTTACAGTCTCTTCCACTGTCAGGTCCTGATAAGTAGGGACTCGCTTGCTTAAATAGACTGGAACAACTGTTGCGGGGCTAACATCATTTCCATTGTCTCAGGAAAAAAATAATCAAAATGAAAACGCTTGCAGTTCCGTTAGTTAAATCTGGGATTTTTAAACACTGAGCCCATAGGTACACTTTATAGACACACCTGAACACAGAGATCTAATTCTGCAGGCAAATGGCATGGGTTCCATCCACTGTGCCCTCTGTGACTGCTTCATCCAACATTCTCACTGCAAACTGAGGAAAATAATAGCAGCCCATAATAGCACCCATCTTCTGGGGTATGATGAATTGTACGTCAACTTTTTATGTGAAAATCATCATGCAATATGTAACAAGGGGATATTTTAATATATATTAAAGTTCTATCCAACAAAATGAATCTACAGGAAATGCTAGCTATGCTTGTCTGAGCCTTCCAAGGATCAGACACCAAGCTAGGATTCAAGGTGCATAACACTTTAAGGAAAAATGGCTGTGTGAGGGAAAATGGGGAGGGATCCAGGAGAGGTGGGATGAGCCAATGGACCATGAAGCAGGCCTGGTCTTGAAGGAAGAACAGTGAACAAGGTGAACCGGAAGTGTCGTAGTCCACTGTGCAGTCTTAGTAAGGTTTGGCAAGGCTATCAAAAGAATCTTTAACCCAAAATTAGTATCCTTGTTTTATAAAGAAAATTTTGCATTTGCTTAAATCTTAAGAATTTTCACATCCTCTGTTGGCTCTGAAAACACCCCTGAAAGCAACTTTTCCACAAAGGTAATCCTATATGATCACTAATCATTGTTTTATTTTTTTCCCCATTGTTTATTGGTACATGTAAAGCAAACAATACCTTTACATTCATCATTGGGATCTTGTACCTTTGCATGATATGTCTTGGTTCTTATTTTTTCCCCATACCACTGTCCTCCCTTCACCCCTTGTTTTAGAGATAATTTCAGGAAGCATTTTAACCATTCTATTACATTCTGGGCTGTTTACACTTTAGGTTAAAACATTTGCTATCCAGAATTTCCTTGATTTTTCATTTTTTAAATTATATTTGCCTCTCATATTTTGATCCTCTGGATCCAAATCATCTTTTATCTCATGTGTTTATTCTACTGAAACATATTTCCCAATATTTTCCTGAGATTGAGTGCTTAGTGGGGAAGTTGGAAGAGGATTATTTTGAAACATTATAGGTCTAAAAATCATGTAATTCTATCCTAACACTGGAATGATAGTCATGATAGGTATACAATTGTGGCTTGAAAAGCATTTTCACTCACCATTGTGAAGAACTTTTCCATTGCATTCTGGTTTTCATTTTTGCTATCTGATAAGATTTCTTTGCCTGATTCTTCTTTATGGACTCACTTTTCCTTTTCTAGAAGATTTTACAATTATCTCTTTAGCCCTTGCATTTAAAAATATAATAAAATGTTGCCTTGATGTTAACCTTTTTCATTCAGTATATTTAATAATATAATAATAATCTTTATACCACTAAGCTCTATCTTTCCTATAATAGTACTTCCTCAAATGGCTAAAATTGCTTGATTTTCCAGTTATATTTCACAGTAAAATACTCAGTAGTTGACTAGAAGCTATCTTCAAATTTGTGTGGTTCATAATAGAAAATTAGATGAATACATATGCAATCCTGTTTAGCCTATGAAATGTATCTGTTGGTCTTCATTCTGGGGTCTTTCAGCTCTCCACAAAAACAATCTGCAGTGTCCTGTGGTGAAATTAAAGCTCTTATCTCCTATTATGGTCCACTATTTCTTTGTTCTTTGCAACTCTACTCTTGATTTTCTTTCTTTGGACAAGATAGGTTGCCCCCCTTCTCTAAAGATGCATTTTCTACATCTGCTCCAAATTGTCTCTTATCTCTTTCTCACTTTTAAAATTATGTCAGTTACTTTACTTTGAGGGTAAGTAATTTTAACTAGACGGTTCAAATAGGAAGATTAACAAAACACTGCTAAAATCAATTTTAGAGGAAGCAAATGAAAGGAGATCCTACTAGCTATCAGGGGTACCAGTTACTTGTTCAACTGATTTGTATCTATTTTTGCCATGGTATTTTAAACTGCTAGAAATGCTTAATGGGAAATCACAATAGTATTCTTAGTCTATTTCAATTCGCCAAGCAGGCCTCAATTGGCCTGAATACAAGTTTCTGGGATAAGCTTAATAACGACAGTCCTCATTTCCATCTAATCACAATTATGCATTTTATCCATTGCTTTGGAAATCTTAGCAGGCAAATTAACAGCCCCACAGTGTTAGTAATAAAATAGAAGCAATTAAACTATATTTCATGTTATTAAATAGTTCTGACAGTTGCTTTAATTACTTCATAGATATATAATTAGCTCTCAGAATACCACTGTGCAGTCATTTTATTTTTTGAATGAACAGAGATATGACATAATGAAGAATGTTTTCAAAAAATTGCAAAAAAACCCCAGGGAGATTGAAGAGATTATTAACTTGGCTTTCCTTGGCCTATCAGCCACATGATCTTTAATGGAGTATATGCCTCATGATACTGTTGAGCTTAAAACTCAAAGATATATGTGGGAGCCAGTCATGGCCCACTGGCATTTGACATTTGAAAGATAACTTCTTTCTTTATAATCAAGGCATTGACACAATGTGTGGTCAGGATGTTCCTAATTAGCATTTGTTAACATTTGTTCCTTTTTAAGGACTGCAAGTGTTAAGCTTGTTTTGACCCTGCATGGGAGAAATTTGAAGAGATAGCCAAAGATCTGATGTTTTCTGTAGGAGTCAGGTGCTTCCTGTTGATGTGCCTTTAAAAGGAGTTGTTTCTGTGAAATAAATCAGACTTCTCTTGGTCTCCACTCAGGCTTGAGTGTTCTTTCTTTTCTCAGTCCTCACTCCCCAACTCAGGCATGTTCGTGTTGTGATGGCTAGACCACCACAAGTGGCGCCCGAACAGGGACCTGAGTATCGAGGGATCCAGTGAAGGACACCACAGAGAAGAACGAGGCCTCAATGAAAAGGTAAGGAGAGGTGAATTTTCTTGTAAATATTAAAAATGGGAGCTGGCTATAGTTGCATGCTTTTTGTACATATGCTTAAAGATTTATTGCATGTCAGTGGTGCTAGAGTAGGGCACCAGCAATTGTGTAATTTTTTAGAATTTGTTGAAATGGTTTGTCCTTGGTTCCCTGAAGAAGGCACTGTAAACTTAGATACTTGGAGTAAGGTAGGAAAATAATTACCAGATCATTATGCTGCACACGGACCTAGCAAGTTACCTGTGGATGCTTTTAGTTTGTGGACTCTCATCAGAGATAGTTTGGATCCCAGACATTAAAAAAGAAAGAGAGAGAGAGAGCCCTCTTTGGTTGCTGTAGCTTTACGGCCCTTAAAAGTTAAAAAACTTTTTAGGATCAATTCTCAACCTCTTTTGTCCCCTGTTCAACAAAGGTTACAACAAGCTTTAAAGATTGAAAAAGATTTATCTGGATTTTCCCTCATCTGCCCAGTCTTTGATGCTCGAAATGCTCAGGAAAACTCCATTCATCAATATGCTCCAATTCCTTTTAAACAATTTTAAAAAATGAAAATGGCTTGCACCCAATATGGACCAACAGCCCCTTTTACTTTAGCAATACTTGATTCTCTGACAACTGGTGCTTTACCTCCTTTTGATTAAAAACAAATAGCTAAAGCTTGCCTGGCGGGGCAATTTCCTTTTGTAGAAGACTGAATTTGGAAAACAGTGTCAAAAAACAAAAAACAGCAAAATTAAATAGGACACAGAGAGGATTAAATGCTAATTATGAGATGCTTGCTAGAGATCCAAGCTGCCCCTAAAAGACCCCTACTGCGTTGAGCACTTAAACTTTACAAACCAATGGGTGAGTGCTTGTTCTTTTTGTTTTGCTTCTGTGTCTTTCTCTTCCTGTTAATGTCTGATAATTGTTAACTGGTAATTTGTGATCTGGATCATTTTGGAGGCCCAGAGATCCAGGCAGATCTGCTAATGGACTCCACGCCACAGGGTCTGGGAGACCTCCCAAACCCCCTTGGTCAGGACACCATCCTTTTGGTTTAAAAAAAAATCTAAAGAAAACTGCTCATGAGACCTCTGGTTCTACTTTTGGTTTGGTTTTCATAAGCCTTGGTCCTATAATTTATTTGGCCTCCTTTGTTTCCTTGTTTGTCTGCTTGCTTATTTTGAATTTTCTGACAGGATGAAAAGAAGCTCATCTACCCCCCTCACCTTGATTTTAAGTCATTTCCAGGAGGTCCGTTGGACTGCTGCTGACCTTGGATGCTGCTGACCATAATTAAAGAGATTTCAAAACAACCCAGCCTAGGGTTGATCAAACTGCTCTGTGACAGTCAGATGCTGGGAAAAACTATTTAGTTTTGGTAACACTTCTTGTGAATTGCAAATTCTTCAACTGTGATTATAGGGTTAACTTGCTCTTTTCTAAAAATTCAAGGTTAATACTGTTCTATTGGCAGCCAGTCAAATTTTAAGATGTAACAATCTAAAAACAGAAAAAGGACACTTTAAGCTGAAGTTTGTTATAGAAGGTTAATAGTAAATGAGACAGAAAAATATTAGGAAAGCTATAAGTAAGAGTTATATTTTTGACATGAAAGGTTTTTGTATGTTTATCTTGTTGAAAACAGGTAAAGAAAGATATACAAGACCAGAAGGCCTACGTATGTAGAGAAGGTGTGTGGAAATGATTTATTTATGCTTGCTTGTTGGTTTCAAGTTTGTTATAAAAGGTTTACATTTACAGTTAAGAAGAGTTTTCATTCCTTTAACCCTAATTCTACAAAATATCTCTGTTAATTTTGACCTGCAAAAAATTTGACTAGTAACTAAAAGATTTTATAGTTCAATTGACCAAAACCATCTGAGTGCACTCGTTTAAATTATCTTATATGTTTGTCTGTCTAAGTGTTCAAAAATGTTTGTCCAATTATGTTTTTGATCAGCATGATGTCTAATACAAATAGATTGTTGATTTCTACAACCTGACTTTACAGGATCAAATAAAAAACTTAAAAGATAATTAAATATAAACCTTTAAGTTTGTATACACTCCTGTTGGTAAATAAAGAAGCAGCTGCTCAGAAAATTTATTCTGATCTTTGTTCACTAATGGGAGCCAGAAAAATAATTTTCATAGCCTTATAAAAAGATATGCCTTGTTAAATATGTTGTTAAAAATGTTTACATTGGTTACCATCAAAAGGCTGAATTCTAAATATGTTATTGTAACATGTTTATGATGGTTATCTTAAAAATAATTTCTGTAAAAAAAAAAAAAAAGGAAGATCCTCTTGATACAAAGCTACATTACAGGACATAAGATTTCATATAAGTATAATAATTATTATTGCTACCTTTCTGGTATACAAAAATGTATTCATGTTGTTTGATTATGCAGGTTTTCCAACATATTGTTTATGATAATAACCTTTTGGTCCAGGTATTCTCCTTTCTCTTCTGCTCTACCTACTTATGTTTACAGATATGTTTATAGACCTACCACTATCCCTGAACAGCTTGAAGCTGGGTTTCCACTGAGAAGACTGGATTAGGACCCCAACACTGAAGCAGCAGAGAAAACTTCAGGATGTGTGTCTAAGTGCACAAGTGGAAATTTCATTCCAAAAAGCAAAAAGTTTCCCTTCTTTATCCAGAATGAGGAATTAATGGGACTGGTGAACCTCCACAGTCTTTAATACTATGATTTTATGGAAAATATGTTATGTTACTATACCTCCAGAAAGGTTATTTAATGACACATCTCGAAAGTTTTGGACTGGTCACTTTGAAATTCCACAAATTTAAGCTTATCTGCAGGACTTTGGAAAACAGATTCACGTTTTCCTCAAACCAACATCTGGAAACCTGCTGGTGCATTGGGAGAAATACGATTATTGTCAGATGTCAAAGTTACTAGCCTTAGTTTCAATATTGCTGGCATAGGGGCCTCTAATATAATGTTTTGTGTTAATGCTCCTTATATGCTATTAGTAAAAAATATAAAGAATGTTTATGAAACTGATAATGAATATAACAGCTATTTTAACTGTAAATTGACCAATTGTATATTCTCAGAGATGACTTCCTTTCATTCTGTGAGAGTTTTGAGACAACCCCCTTTTGTAATGATGCCTGTAAAAATTAATGAGTCCTGGTATGAAGATCAAGGTTTACAAATATTGATAGAGGTAAAGAAAGCTATATGTCAGGCCTTCACAACCCATGGTATAACCCCTGCAGAGGCTGGTAGTCAAAGACAGGTAAGAGAATTGTGGAGAAATATCCAACTTAAGACAGAGCATGAGTATTAAACTTCTCATGGCTTGATGACGGGTAAGAGATTTCTCTGGACATTTCTCACCTAAGACAGGCACAGTCTTTCTGCTGAACAGGGAAAGTCCCTGCTCTAAATATAATAAAAAGGGGGAAATGTGGGAGCCAGTCATGGCCCACTGGCATTTGACATTTGAAAGATAACTTCTTTCTTTATAATCAAGGCATTGACACAATGTGTGGTCAGGATGTTCCTAATTAGCATTTGTTAACATTTGTTCCTTTTTAAGGACTGCACGTGTTAAACTTGGTTTTGACCCTGTATGGGAGAAATTTGAAGAGATAGCCAAAGATCTGATGTCATCTGTAGGAGTCAGGTGCTTCCTGTTGATGTGCCTTTAAAAGGAGCTATTTCTGTGAAATAAATCAGACTTCTCTTTGTCTCCACTCAGGCTTGAGGGTTCTTTCCTCTCTCAATCCTCACTCCCCAACTCAAGCATGTTCATGTTGTGATGGCTGGACCACCACAGATATGTTTCAGATTAAATCAGACATGTCAATGTAAAATTTGTCTGAGTTTCCTCCTACCTATGACTCCTACTCTATACACTACGTACATTTTAATGGAAGCAAATTTAATTATACAAATGTCTAATAGTGTTATAATGTTTAAACTCTGAAATTATAACATTCCTGGGGAAAAGGAAATAGATTTGTTTACATATTAACAAAGAAACCTGGTCATGTACTTTCATTTAAATTTGTGCTTATTCTGAAGAACACTTACAATTCTGATTCTTCAAATCCAAAGAATAATTTGTTGGTGTAAGACTATACCATGAATTTCACAGTTGGATAAAAATCATGGGATTCAAAATCATTCAACTGTTTGCACAAGCCAGGATTTGGATTAGATTTTTGGAAAATGTAGTCTGTTGCTAAAGCTCTGAATTACAACTTTGCAAAAGAAATATAAGACACTAAAAAAAAATCAACATAAAGAAAGAGGAGAAATGTTTTCAAAGCATAATGGGGGTAGTTTTACAGCAGAAATGATTATTTTTAAGTATGGGTAGCTCTTGATTGTTCCAGCACACTGCCGAAACCATGTACCTAGCTCTGCCTCTCTTACCAAGGGAGAGAGAAAAATCAAGTCACTTTGCCCTCATGTCTGTCTGTCCTCACCTGAGACCTCAAAGAGTGTAACATGCTTGGCTAAGCTCTTCTCTCATCTCAAGTCAAGAAGACCCAACTAAGCAGGCACAGCTTGGAATTCATCTCTAGCGAAGCTAAGGTGAGCCCTTGGTATCTTGTGCAACCTAACCAAGCTGAAGCCTTTTGCCTGGCCTTGCATTGGGTAAAGATATCTCCTCTGGCTCTGGATTCTCCTCTGGACATGACTGAAGACAATGTTTATTCCATCTAGCTCCTTGCAACCCCATTTGTCTGGGGGTGAGATGCGGCTCTGTATGAGAGCTAAGATCCTATTTCTGATGGGATCCTCTTTCTTGACTGGTGCCTTAGACAGTTGATGGAGATCCTATTTCAGCATGAATGGGTTCCTTTGGACCACTTCCTTCGTCAGAGAACCTGCTCCACAATCCATTACAAAAGCTTGCCATCAGTTCCTCCCTCCAGATTGTTCTTCCATTTGCTCCACACCACTGCCAGAATGGTCTCCGTCATATACATGCCCAAAGCCCTTTGGGGGATTGCCATTCTTCAAAAACAAATGTCAATTCCTTAACTGCCCCCTCAAAGTTCCCTTCCTGTCCTATTCCAACCAAGTCTCTAGGTTCGACACCTGTTGGACTGTTTCCAATTCCCCACAGAGGTCCCTTGTGTTCTCTGACCTTTGGGATTGCCACAAGTTGTATCTGAAGCACCTCTGACTCTGGCTGTAGGCTGGGCTTTCTCAATATCACCTTTCCTAAAACCAGTTTATCTAAAGAATGACACCTTTGGGCCGGGGATTTAGCTCAGTGTTTCTGCCTCCTGCCTCGCAAGCACAAGGACCCGAGTTCAATTCCAGGTACAAAAAAAAAAAAAAGAATGACACCTTTTAGACACTGTCATTTTTGTATATTTTTTGAGAGACTTCATATTGTAAGATTTTCTCCCCCATGTGCTCTTAGGATATATGTGAGTTAATTTTGCATTTCTAATCATTTTATTTTATTATTGAGTTTATTGGTACATTTTAGGTATACAGTACAGTTACATTCAATGTTGGGATCTTGGACCTTTACATAACAGATCTTGGTTCTCATTTTTTCCTCTTGTCCCTGCCCTCCCTTCACCCCCTCCTCTCCTCCCCATTTACAAACACTTCATTTCCATTTTTTCATTTTCTCATATTTTTTTCTTTTCCCTTATTCCCTTTCCCTTACCCTTCCAACTTTCCCTACACCTTTAGCCCTTTTCTTCCTATTTCACATTGTTAATTATCTCATTAGGATCTCATGTACAATTATAGTTTTTCACACCAGAGAAACTATTCAGTATTTACATATGTATGACTTATTTATTTCACTTAGGAGTATAGGATATCCTCAAAATGCATCCATTTTCCTATGAATGACTCTAATTTCTCATTTTTTATGGCTGAGTAGTATTCCATTTTATAGAAAAAACATCTTCTTTACCCAGTCTCCAACTGATGGGCAAATGGGCTGTTTCCAAGTTTTAGCTATTACAAACTGTGCTGCTATAAACATAGGTGTGCATATATCACTGTCTAATAATTTTGAATGCATAATCTTATGAATATGAGATTTTACATTTTTTCAAATATTTTTGTGTCATTTAATTTTGAACACTTCAATAACATTCAATATATAAAGGGATTTTTTTTTTTTTTTTTTTTTTTTTTTTTTTTTTTAGAGAGGAACTCAGGTCCTTGCACTTGCGAGGCAGGTGGTGGAACCACTGAGCTAAATCCCTGGCCCTAAAGGAACTTTTTAAATTACCAATGCACACTACTCAGCAGTATCAAGGCTGAGTCACCACGAGGCTGAGACTATAAGGATCACAGTATCTTACAGTCTTTTACTAGGCTTTTTCACTAGAAGCAAATCCATTATGGATAACTAATATTTGACCAATATTTTAGGAAATAAATATCCTAGGGTGAAACCTAGAATATTCTAAGAAGTCATGAAAATAGTTTTGAAAAAGAAAAATTAGTGAGAAATGTTTTATCCGATTATGCAAACATGTAAAAATAGTATGTACTCTTAAATGCTAATTTCACAGAAAGCATATTTAGATGAACTGTCTAGCACCAAGAGGGCTTTTTTATATCATGTGTTTAAGTTTTTACTGTAGTGTCATGAGACAGGACTCTTAGTATCTTCACTTTAGAAAAGAAATTTAAATATTGACACATAAAACACTATCTGTAGCAGAACTAACTAAATGGCTCAAGGTGACATGTGAACTAGTATCTTTCCAAAAGCTCACCAACTGCAGTACATGAGTCCATAATTTCGGAATGATATCATCTGTCCATGCGTCCAGAAGTCAGAGCAGAAATGTGACCTCTAAAGTTTTCTGTATTTTTTATATTTGGGTATCTTGGAAGGAAAACATATCTGAGAGATGTCTATAGCTATGGGAGCAATTCATCAGGAAAACGACTGTAATCCTATAATAAACCACCCTAAAACAGTACCTTACAGTTACTATAGTTGGAGCTCACACCTACTGGGGCTTGGTTGATCTATCCCTAACTCAGTCGGGGGAGAAATGCTGCTTGCTCATGTTATTCAGGAAGTTTCTGATTCAGGTGCAGCTTAGCTGAGAACATTCAGCAGGAAGCTGAATACACTGTTTACTCACATCCCTTCCCATGTCTAATGCCATAGCTCTGTCTCAGATACATCTGTGACTTGGGGCGGGGATGTGCTTCTCCTGATAATGGCAGATATATAACAAGGCAAAGTAAAAAACCCTGAGCATTGGCTAGAAAGATAAGGTCATTATCTCCACTGACATGCATTGGACAAAGCCAAAGCTGAGTTGTAAACTGAAGGGAGAAGAAATACTATATGTTCACAATGAGATGATCACAAAATAAGGGTGCAGAAGAGAATGTGAAGAAATAAGAATGAGCTACTCCATCTGCTTTCTAAGTAATACCTGACTTCAAAAGTTGAGATCAGGTGCTTTGCCTTGAAAGTGAAAATAAATGTGTCTTTTTTTTTTTCTTCCAACCATCGTTCATTCATCTACCTTTGCTGACCGACCTTGATGGTCTATTGCACCGGGCAGTGCCTCAGGCACTGAAAATATAAAATGAATAAAAAGCCTTCTCTGCCCTCAAAGTAAGAGAAGAACATAAACGATATCTTCACAGCATATAGGAATTTTCAAACAAGCCACTGGAACTTTTCACAATGTCACTTTGGAATACAAAGCAGAATAGTTTGTTTTTTTTCTTTTTTCATTAAGTTCTTTGGTAACTTTTAGGTATACATTATGATCACATTCATCATTCGGAATTTGTACCTTTACAGGATGTAGTTTGGTTCTTCTTTTTTCCCCATTCCCCTTCCCTCCCTTCCACTCCTCCCCTTCCCTCCACTCCACCCTATTTACGAAAGAAACTTTGTTTCCATTTTTTCCTCTTTGCTCATGTTTTTTGGTTTCCCTTCTTTCCTTTCCCCTGTCCCTCACACTTCCCCTTCTCCTTGGACCTTTTCTTCCGATTTCACATTATCTATTATATAGTTTGGTCCTCATTTACACTTTCAGTTTCTCACCAGAGAAACTATCAGGTATTTACGCCTGTGTGTCCTATTTATTTTACTTAAAAGTATGTCCTCAGTGTGCATCCATTTAGCTATCAAGGTCTCTAGTTTATCATTCTTTATGGCTGAGTAGTACTCCATTTTATTTTAAAAAAAGAACATGTATCCAGTCATCAGTTAATGGTCATTTAGGCTCTTTCCAAGACATAGCTATTACAAATTGTGCCACTATAAACATGGGTGCACCTGCATCACTGTGGTATAATGCTTTTAATTGCTTTGGGAAGATACCCAGCAGGGGAATAGCTGAGTCAAAAGGAAACTCTAATCCTAGTTTCTCAAGAAATCTCCATACTGATTTATCTCCAAGGTGGTGGCACCAGTCTACACTCCCACCAATTGTTTTTTTTTTAAGTCCTATCACTTGGTTTAACAACTGTTAACTTCAATATATAGCTGAAAAATGTAACCAAGAAGAATGTAACCAAGAATGCCTGTGTTTGCATACAAGGACAACAACCAAATAATACTTAAGAGAGCAAATATATGAAAATAGCCTAAGCTCAATAGAATCAGATGGATTTCAGGAAAGAAATAAGCATTGCAAGCACAGTTGTCTCTCAATATTACAGGAGATTGGCTCCAACGCTACCCCCAATCATTCCAAAATCTCTAGGTGCTCAGGTCTCTAATATAAAATGGTTCAGAATTTGCTATTCTATACACATCCTTCCATACTTCAAATTTTCTCTATATTACTTATATTTACTATTACAGTGCTAATGTTAAGTAAATACTTGTACTGTGTTGCTTAGGACATAATGACAAGAAAAGAAGTCTCCACATATTCAGTGTAGATGCAGTTGTTTCCAGCTTCTGGGCCTTATGCATGTAAAGCAAGCACTCTACCATTGCTCCATATCCCCAGGCACCAGATGTAATTTTTCTCAAAATTTTTGGCCCACAGTTGATGAAATCTGCAGAAATGGAACTCCTGGATACAGCATCAACTGTAGTTTTCTCTAGTGGATGGGGTCATGTGTGATATTTTTCTTTTTGCTTCTGTTTGGTTTTATTTTGTTGATAATGAAGAGGGCTTACTTACATCAAAACAAAATAAATTTAAAAATGACTAGAATTTGAAATCATAGTTCAATTTAAAGTATTACAGGAAAAATTACAGTTTATAGCTGACGCATAAGCAATTAATTAAAATACAGTGCAATTCATTTCATAGCAGCTCTTTGTACACCAAGTATGAAGAAGCAAACCCTGACACGTTTAAGTGGGTTCAGGGAAACTTCACAGAGGAGATTCAGTTAGGTCCGAATCCTGAAGGATAGATGGAGTTTTCCAAGAGGAAGGGTCTTCAGATCGTGGCGCGTCCCTAGAAGAAGTGAGTCATTTGCAGCCACAATAGTTAAGAATATTCTGTAGAATGGAAGAGCACCTATATTTACATCATTATCCAAAAATTTTCAATGGGAGTGAGGAACCAAGGGAGGATTTGACAGTTTCGTGAATTCTCACTACCAAAGTTAGTAGCCAATATATTTGCTTAATTTAGGAGGCAAAATGAAACACAGGATAGACTATTTCATTAAATGGAAAGAGAGTGTCTTAGATTTATGCAATTGAAGAAAATGCTTGTAAATCAAGAGTCCACCTTCTCATGGTACCGGTTAAAGTTATGAATGAGCACTAAACATTTACATAGCTACTGAAAAAGACTGTTGATTTGAGTAACATAGCAGGATTAGGATTGAAATTGATAGTTCATCATCAAGATATTTCTTGCCAAGAAAGGCAGGACAGAGTTTTTCAAAACCATAGGAAGGATGTGGTCCACTTACTGATTCCATTTCTGGACTTGATTTATAACCATATGATTTCATCAAATTCAAGCTTGAGAGGAGCATTTCTGCCTGCCAGTTATTTTCAATGGTACAAGATTACCTGATATCATCAAATTTCAGGACTCTTACATTTTTCAGCAACTATTTTATTCATCCATGCCTTAATTACATTTTTCTCTTTTCCAAGAGCTATTATATGGTGATTGTTTTCTCTCATTAATAGTAAATAATAAATCTGAACTTTTCAAACTTCTAGTTTTTTATGCAGTCAACACAGTGCATTTCATTTTTCTCCTCGATCAGTAACGTTAATGGAGAGAAACATGAGCTTGAGAAATATAAATTTTGGCATAGGTTCATTCTATTCTGTATCATTTCTTTTTATTTATATTTAATTATTTCATGTATATATCATCTCCCTTTCGCAAAACTGTAAGAATTTATTTCAATTATGCAACTGGAGTATGTACTTCTTTTGTGTTTATGTCCAGCTCTTCTTCCCACTAACAGCCATATATAACATTGTTATATAATTGGGTAAAGTGGATAAATTTAGCAAAAGCCATATATGCTGTCCTCTGATTTCTCTTCCAAAATATGCATATGTTCATATCTTGCATTTTAAACTCCTTAGTAAGATTTTCAAAATAAATTCCTGCAGGAGAAACTTCTCTCACTCATTTGCACCTAGACTATGGTATTACTTGACAGAGAGGGGTTTGATAAAAGATGTAAAAAATCCTAAAATGAAATAAAATATGCTGTCAGCATGAATAACAAAGGTAAGACAATTTTTAAAAGTGGCCTTTCAAGCGCATCTATATATCATTTTTTCATATTCCCTTTATAATAGCAGTTTTTAATCATTAGTAGATATTAGAATCACCCGAGGGACTCATAAAAGACACCCATACTCAGGTGTCACTACAAAATGACTGCATCTCCCTTCTGAATATTTTTTCCATTGAGTTTGTTGGTACATTTTAGGTATACAGTACAGTTACATTCATTATTGGGATCTTGTACCTTTGCATGATGTATCTTGGTTCTTACCCCAGTAAGTACTGGGGTAGTTCTCTACCCCAGTAGAGTTCAGATAGGTACACTCAGAAGTTTGGACAGGAGTTATTAACAGACAGAAAACAGAGATCATATTTTAAAAAGTAGTTTATTGTGTGCAGCTTAGCATTTGCCTTAAATAAGAACTGTCTGATTGAGATTTGCCTTACATGGATGTTGTCTCATCAATTGGCAGCTGTTAAATGGCTGCAGCTTGAATGCTGTGATTGGCTGAGGCTCAGCTGTTTCTTAGAAAAATATGACTTTAGATAAGTTGCAATTTGATTACTCACTAAGCTAGGCTGATGTTTGCTAACTAAAGTCTTAAGATCAAGATATAGAGGCAGATTTAAGCCAATTTTGGTTTAACACACATGTCTTCATGCAATTCTAAAAAGCAGGCCAGGAAGAGGACCACTATTTGAATCAAAGCTGTAGATGGGCTTGAGGTTTTCCAAGAGTGAAAAAAATTTTTGATTGATTTGGAGAAACTGAAGTGATAGCCAAATTAATTACAGGACGGTCTCAATCCAACAGATGTTGAGAGTGCTAATGAGATACAAAGTACAATGTGAGTCAGTATGGATCTTAAGATATGAGTCAAAAGTTAGTAATCCAAAGAGTCTACTCCCTCAGCCATATGGGTCTTCACATCCTTTTAATTTATGGACATGATGTACAGGCAGCCTCAGTTGTCTGCATATCTGAGGTCTCTTTTACATTCAGAATGAAATGGTACAAATTCATCAGATGTTCCATTTTCAGATTAGCCAGGTGATCTGGCATCAGAATCTTCCTCCATTTCAAAGTAGTCCCTGGGAACCTGCCACTGCACCCCTCACCCAGTATTCTTTCCCAATGGTTATCACAGTAGATCTAAAACATTTCTGGGGACACAGGCCAGACACAAACCCAAGGACACCAGATTCCTTACCTCCAATCTTGACCTCTGTACTCTTCTGTTTATCATGAATAGTTTAGTCTAGCATTTTGTCTTCTTAAATGCTCTCTTTTATGAGATGATATCCTCTCTGCCTTCAAATGCAAAGAACTTTTTTCTGACCCACTGCTTTCCATAATAGTTTCATCTATTTCTTTGAAATATCTTAAATGTTATGGTCATTTCAACTAGTAATTGTATTTACATCATCTCTGAGAATGACACATAATTAAGAGAAAAACAGCCAAAGCAGTTCAGTGTTTTTGGCTTATTGTTTGACGATCCAAAACATAGCAGCTGGAAAGAATTCCATTAGTTTGTGGCTAGCACTGATATATCAGCCTCAAGACTTCCAAATAAACAGAGGGAAATTGGCATTGCTATCTTGTGGCAAGAAGCAAAGAATAGAGTGGTACAGAGTTCTCCAAGAAGGAAAAATTAACCCAGATGTGAACAAGACAATGAATGAATTGTTCATCATGACTTTTCAACTTTCTAGCCATGACTGGCAATTACAATCACCAATTCACCCAAGCACTCAAAGGAGAATTAAAACTGAAAATTACCCATCATGGCCCAATCACAATTATGTCTCCATAGCTCCATAAAGTACAGACACCTGAATTTAACTTAGTTAACAAATTAAACTTCTCTTTAGAGGAAACCCAGAAAAATCACATAATCCCCTTAAACACACACACACACACACAAACACACATGCACACACACACACACACACACACATAAACAAAACATTTTAAGAAACAACAAGCATTTAAGAGTCAGCTCTTCATATTTAGTGCATGACACTCCTTTCATTTCTAATCAGAAAGGCAATTTTTCTTCTAATGTATTAAATATAATTTATTTGCAAATTTACCAGCAAGGATTACAGCTTTCTATTTTTGTCCTCTTACTTCACAGAGTCATGTGCTACCATAACTTTTCCGGACTTGCCAAGGAACAGAAGTGTTTATTTGTTCTTTGCCTAAATGCTAACTTTCTGAATCATGTTTTTGATTAAGTGACTTAAATTATTTCAAACAGTGGCCAGTCAGAAGACCTCCACTCTTTTGGAGTGTACTGCTGTATTTTAGTCTCTTGAGAGGTTTTCTATCCTGCCAAACTTAATCAGTTTCTAATTAACAGGTTGATGTTTCTGTGTTGTTAGTAGTTCAACTAACGTGTCCAACACATGTACCATAAGGAAAATTTCTGATAGCCTTTCCTTTAACCAGCCAACCTCAACAAAACCATTATTATAGCATTTGCATGTGTCTTTCAAAGAAATTCTTAGATACCACTTTGGTATACAGAATACAAAAATATCTTGATTACATTACCATCTATTCTCTAAAAGTGATTCCAAAACCATTAGCTATTTTTAAAATCAAGTGTGGATACCGAATAGTTTCTCTGGTGTGAAAAACTGTATTAGTACATAAGATCCTAATGAGATAACTGACAATGTGAAATAGGAAGAAAAGAGCTAAAGGTGTAGGAAAGTGGGAAGGGTAGGGGAAAGCTAATAAGGGAAAAGAAAAAAATTGAGAAAATCGAAAGTGGAAATAAAATGTTTGTAAATGGGAAGGGGAGGAGGGGGTGAAGGGAGGGCAGGGACAAGGGGAAAAAATGAGAACCAAGACCTGTACTGTATACCTAAAATGTACCAATAAACTCAATGAGAGAGAGAAAAAAATAAAAAATAAAATAAAATAAAGTATGGAAAATAAATATCCTTACCACTTTTTCACAATTAATAGTAAGTAAAGATAATTGACAATGTGAAATAGGAAGAAAAGGGATAAAGGTGTAGGGGAAATGGGAAGGGTAGGGGAAAGGAAATAAGGGAAAAGAAAAAAAATGAAAAAATGCAGAAGAAGTATTTGTAAATAGGGAAGGGAGGAGGGGGTGAAGGGAAGTCAGGGATATGGGGGAAAAACGAGAACTAAGACCTGTCATGTATAGGTACAAGATCCCAATGATGAATGTAACTGTACTGTATACCTAAAATGGACCAATAGACTCAATGAGAGAAAAAAGAGATTATTTTAGAAATCATATAAAAAATGTATAGGGATCTAAGTAAAATGCATGCACATGATCTAATATAAAATTTTCACCAAGAATAAGGCACTGAGCTTCTAGAAAAGGAAAGAAAAATGACTCCTCCAAATACTTTAGTTCATGGAACAGTCAAGGATTTCCAATCTGCTTAAACCAGAGCACATTGCATAATTCTGATACCATTTCATTATTTTTAAAACAACATTTTATGCATAAATTCTGAGTTATAAATATGAGGCCACACTGGTTTTCAGCCCATACATAGTTCTGTAGAATACTTCTCCTAAAGAGAACAGAGTGAAGATCTGGATGAACTGAATGTCTTGGTACACTCATTTAAAACTGAAGGTATAAAAGATTCTTCTTTATGAGAAAGGATTTTCCTCTTTATAATGGGGAAGAATTTCCCCTTTTTATAGGAAAGAATTTCATCATTGAAAAAGGGAATTCTCTGCATTGTTCTAAACAAACTGGCTTGAAAAGTTTTAGATACCTCTTGTTACCTACAGTGAACTTAGTGGTAAATCAAATAATTATGCTTCCACTGTTTTTACATTTAATTGATAAAATGTTGATTTTTAGGAGAGACTTCATATCTAATAAATTTTACAAGGGAAACCTCAAATCTGATTTTGCCTTATAAATCAGACATGATACTTTTGTTAGAAGAATGTCCAAAAAATGGGAGCCTGTTGCAAGTCAGGAAACACAAGAAGCAAAAGTTCTGAAATTTTATTTCATATTCAAAACTCTCTATTTCCAAAAATTAAGCCAGCCCCCATGTATCTGAGGAAATATTGGACTAATGGTACATTTCCTCT
Source organism: Fukomys damarensis (assembly GCF_012274545.1). Lineage (NCBI taxonomy): Eukaryota > Metazoa > Chordata > Mammalia > Rodentia > Bathyergidae > Fukomys > Fukomys damarensis. Next base: position 39,388,788 of record NW_022900919.1, read on the forward strand.
TATGATTTTTACATAAACCATGAAAATTGGTCTTGCTGTAGAAACCAGAAAACATAACAGATTTTCATCTCAAAATCTTTAATATAAAGCATGTCTATTTGTGACTGGAGATTGAGACATATTTTCCATTGACATTTTAGTGAGTGGATGCTCCTTTACATGCCTTTTCATAAGAGTATATTCAATATAATTTATCACACTAATTTTTAAGTGTTTGGCTGATAGCCAATGGGGGAAACTCCACATTTTCCTTTCACATTTGGGGAATACACACATGTACTGAAACATTGTTTAATAATCACAAATTTCTCCTCACTATGAATGATGCCCTTATATTGTCTTTCTGTTTTGGGTTATTCTGTTCTATTTTTCCATGCTGGTTATAATTCTCTGTCCTAATTTTTTTCAGCTTTAATTGAGTTTATTGGTACATTTTAGGGATACAGTACAGTTACCTTCATTGTTGGGATCTTATATCTCTATCCTAATTTTATTAACCACCCATAGTTTCCCATTCAAAGTCCGAAAAACACTTTTCTAAGAAGACTCTTGGTCTTACCTTACCTCTGTGCTACAGGCTGAGTGATTTTCTGAACACACTAATTTTCCAGCCAGGTATCCCCATATGTTTAAAATGATAAGTAGAGTCACTGTGGCCTGAAAACAATTATTTTTCAATATATAGGCCCTTGCCTAAGACAATATCTTTATGGAAAATGTCTAAGGGGTGGTCTGGATAAAAGATTATCCAGCTGAATGAAAAGTATCTGACATCTACCTCTGAACTAGCCACACCAATAAAATTCAAGCATAGATTTCATTAATGGTCTAATAGCACATTGCTTGGAGACATTTTGAAAGTCAAGCTTCCAAAAGTATGTTGGATTTAAGGATGCTCAGGTTGAGGACATCTCAAACTTTAATGCACACAAATCCCTTGGGAATCTTGCTAAAGTGCTGACTTTGGTTCAGTAGGACTTGAATGAGGCCTGAGGATCTGGCTTTATCACCGTGAGCATCCCCCCACCCCTTGTGGTAGTGTCTTAGTCACTTTCTCCATGAAACACAATACCAAATACCCACAACTTAAAGGAGAAGAGGTTCATTTGGGCTCATAGTTACAGTGAAGAGAGTAGCCAAGGAAAAAGACATACCCTTCAAGGTCACGTCCACAGTAGCCTGCCTCTCTTGACCAGGTCCCACCTCTTAATAAGTGAATCATAGCATCCCCCCATGGCTCAATCTTCTTCCAAAAGCCCTACCTATATGTGCCTGAAGGAACTGAGGGAAATCTAGAAAAAAAAAAAAAACATAACACTTGTCTTCTACCTACTTTTAAATCCTTGAGTCCCTAGAATGAGAGGGGTAACATGGAAGGAGAATCCTACCTCTACCTTCACTTGAGAAGACTAGACACTCAGTGATGCTATTCTGAGAACCTCATTGCCCAGCCGCCATCATGGTAAAACACCCTTGATTTTGTTAGGAGTTTGAAGGAAAACAGCTAAACAAAAGTGGTACAGTCATGTGTGACTTTGACCCAGGACATGTAAAAAGAGAGAATTAACAGATCTATTATTGTTATAGCAATAATTTATTCTTTGCTGTGGTAAAAAAATATTATCTGGACAAAGAATACAATTTAAAAAGATTTTTTAAATTAAGTTTGGATTGGTTGTTAGACATGGAAAGCTCACACATTTTAATTTTAACAGTTAATAAGGAGAAAAAAATCTACTTAAAAAGAGTGCAGAAATTCTAGACACAAACCAAAGATGTCTTAAATTCTATCAACCTACACGTTTATTGAGCTATCTTTTAAGCATGAATTTTAAAGAATATCTTATAAATGGGATGTATCTCAGACATATTTGTGCTCTTTGAAAAGAAATAGAATATTAGAATGTATACAAGCAAGTTCTGAATGTACTTGATGTTATTTAGGTTCTTACCTAATTCTTGCTAATTCTAACCAAGATCAACATTAGAGAGATATTATCCCAATGTGATGTCAGAGAAGAAAGACATGAACATTTTGATCTCTTTTAGGTTGGAGAAGAAAATAAATTGGCTAGTAATGGTTGTTATTCCTTTGGAAGAGTAATTTCAGCAACTTTAAGATCTAAAAACATTGTATCTCAATGGAAGTGAAGGGAAACTGGAACTGCTAAACCTGGCATCTTGTGTGAACGGGCAGTGCACAGGCTGAAGATTCCTTCTCAGGAGCATCTCAGGGCTGTGATATTAGCAACCTGAGTGCCCCTGGACATAATCCTCCATTTGCATTTTTGCTGAAGAAAAAGGATGGACCCAGTAGCCAAGATTTGGCATTCTAAAAATCATTTGCTATTCAACAACATCCAAGAACTTTGAAGATTAGAATCTTGTTTTATATTGGTTTTAATCTAACAACATGTCATACAGCATATCACTCATGTAACACACACACACACAAACACGAGCAGGTACCAACATAGCAAAAAATACAACACTTTTCACATGAATATAAATGCTTTAAAATGCTCTCCATTTATTTCCTCATCTGTAAGAAGAGAGCATTTCGCTAGATCAGATCATTTCTATGATATACTGTAGCTCTAATGATATATCAACTCAGACCTTAGAACAGGAAGGGAGCGTGTGGGAAAAATGCATGTGGCTGTGAAAGCTAGGGTTGCATGAGCCCCAAGAAATGTCATCATGGCCCTGTTTCAACATCTTTCTGGCCCTTAGACTCAATGAATACTGTATTGAATAACTTCATTTGGTAAATTTTTTGCATATACATAAAAAAATCTTCAAGGCTTAGTAATCCAGAAAATCAAACATCTTTCTCTATATGAAGTTGTGACTCACAAATCCTCAATTCAAAAGCATAAAAGGACCACTACAGGAGTCTTAGGAAATACCATATTTGACCAAGAGAATTATGGCCATATGCTCCCTATAGAGATCTGGTTAAAGCTTCCTTCCTTCCTTCCTTCCTTCCTTCCTTCATTTCTTCTTCTCTTCCTACCTCCAACAAGTTTTTACTGAGAAGTTACTAATTCCAGGTATTGTTTTAAGCCTTCAAGAATTCAGTAGCTAACAAAACAAATTGCCATACATGAATATTACTTTTTTGTACATCGGTGAATGTGTGTGTGTGAGAGAGACAGTAAAAACATGTAGAAATAAGATGGAGATGAAAGTTAACTCTGCTAAGAGTCCATCTGGGCCAATGCTCAAATAAAATCATTCTCTGCTGAACCATAATTTTAAATCTTGAGGTGAATATGTTCTTTGTGTGCTTGAAGTCAGTGGTACTGGCTTTCTCTGAATTCTGCTTCTTGTGATTCTTGTTTTGTTTTTCCAGTATCAGGAATTGAATTCAGGACCTTGAGATTGCCAAGAAAGCATGGTGCCCTGTCTCTGAATTCTGAAGACCAGACATACAAAATCAAGATGTTTACAGTGCCATGCTCTCTATGGTAGGTTGCCTTATCTCCTCTAACTTCTAGTGTCTTTCTGAAAATTTTTTTAAACATTAATTTTATTAGTACATTTTAGGTATACAATATAATGACATTCATCATTGGACCAATATAATATATATAATATATCTTGATTCTTATGTCTGCCCCATTCCCCTGCCCTCCCTTCAATCCCTCCATCCCTCTCTTTTACAAAGACTTTGTTTCCTTTTTTTTCATTTTCTCATGTTAATTCCACTCCCTTTTTTCCTTTTCCCTACCCTCCTACCTTCCCTTCCCTTTTGCACCTTTTCTTCCTATTTCACATTACCCAATATACATTTTCATCTTTATTTGCACTTTGTCTCTCACACCAGAGAAACTATTGGGTATATACACCTGTGTCCTATTTATTTTGCCTAAGAATATTGCCTCAATGTGTATCCATTTAGCTATAAATGTTCTAATTTCTCATTCTTTCTGGCTGAGTAATACTCCATTTTGTTAAATTAAAAACACGCACTTTTTTTTATACTGGGGTTCAAACTTGGGTCCCTGTGCTTGTGAGGCAGGTGGCAGAATGACTGAGCTAAATCCCTGGCCCTGTCCTTGGCTCTATTAATACAATGCATTACATTTATTGATTTGCATATGTTGAACCATTCCTGCATCCCTGGGATGAATCTCACTTGGTCAGGGTGTATTATCTTCTTGATGATCTTCTGCATTCTATTTGCCAGTATCTTACTAAAGATTTTGTAATCTATGTTCATTGGTGAGATTGACCTACAGTTCTATTTTTCAGTTGGGTCTTTCTCTGCTTTGGGAATAAAGGTGATTCTTGCTTCCAGGAATTAATTTGGGAGTATTGCTTCCTTTTCAACTTCATTAAAGAGTTTAAACAGTAGTGGCAGTAGTTCTTCTCTAAATAAATGTCTTATAGAATATAGCAGTGAAGCCATCAGGGCCCAGGCTTTTCTTAGTTGGTAAGTTTTTAATTACATTTTCAATTTTGTTGATAGATATTGGATTATTTAGAACTTTTAGGTCTTCATCATCAAATTTTGGTAGTTCTCATGTATCTAGGAATCTATTTCTTCTCTGTGTGGAAATCAGTATAGAGGTCCTGTTTGAGCCAGCTGTTCCCCTGATGGGTATCTTCCCAAAAGAATTTAAAAAATCACACCACAGCGAGATATGTCTTCCCATGTCTGTAGTGGCACAGTTTGTAATAGCTAAAGCTTGGAACAGCCCAATTGCCCATGAACTGGAGAATGGATAAAGAAAATGTTTTTTGGGCCAAAAACAGCCAAGGACAAAAGCCATATGATCATCTCAATGGATGCAGAAAAAGAATTCGACAAAATCCAACATACATTCATGACAAAAACCCTGCAAAAAATTGAAATAGATGGTCTCCACCTCAATCTGAAATCTTTAATAGCCTTTTCCTTGTCATCTTATCACTCAGGTAACTTAGCAACTTTCTCCTTTTGTACTTTCATGCTGACTTTTATCATTATTTGTCTGTTTCCGGATTTCCCCTTTACACAGGAACATTGGCAATATTTAGCAGGGTCTGCCTTACCAACATCAGTGTAACTTGATTATCACTATAAAGCTTATTTTCAAATAAGGCCACATTTTGAGCTATTGAGAGTCAGAATTTCAACATGTCAAATATTGATTCACTAAATGTACTCACAGAAAGTTGGCATTCAGCAGGGAAGGAAATGTATTTAGCTCAGTGCCTCATACCTACTTAGTGTTCAGTAAACAAATGGTGGCTATTCTATAAGTGATTCTTAGTATTTAGAATCTAGAAAGGAGCTCTAATGTTATTTTCTGAATTTACAATTCATACATTGCATAAAATAGTTATTTCTACATAACAAATCACTACCACACTCAGCTGTTTAAAACCATCAGTGTTTATTATAGCTTACTAGTCTATAGGTCAGTGGGGCAATGGTTAAATGTAATTGCCAACTTGACATGCTTGGTTGCTGTCCCCGTATGACTATGGCACGTTTCTACATGTGTCTGCATGGGTCATTACGATTTGACCTTGGGTATGATAGCTGGTTTCTGGCCCCTTTCTCTCTGGAGATGTTTCTCTGCTTGCATCGATGGCTATCCGGGACCACCATGAAGTAATCAGCTTTGCTCCATGATCCCCTTCTGCCAAAATGATCTTAAGCCAGTCAACCATGGATGGAACCCTTTAAAACCATGAGCCAAATTAAACCTCTCCTTCCTCAAATTGTAGGTGTCAAATATTTCATCCCAGTAGTGGGAAAGTTAACTGATACAGAAAATTGGTACCAGAAAAGTGGGGCCATTGCTATAACTACCTGACCATGTGCTACCTGACTACGTGCTACCCGACCATTGCTACCTAGACATGTATTTTGGTAGCCTTCGGAACGAGCTTGCAGAAGAAGTTTGGAAAGATCTGGAAATACGGGCTGGAGAAGCCCCAGAATGCTGTAAACAGTGCCTGTTGGACAATTCTGGTCGGAGTTTAGAAGATCAAAATGCTGATGGGACTGAAGACAGTAAAGGCAAAACTACTGAGGTTCAGCTGGGAATGGATATTCTATTGAGAATTGGAGTATAGGCCATGAGCATTATACACTCTATCTAAATTTTATCTATATACCAAGATTTTGTGTGAGGCTGAATTGAAAGTCAGTAGCTTAAATGATTGGGTGAGGGGTGTGGGTTTCAAAGTAGTCCAATATTCACTTTGAAGCATGGGTATTATTGGCTTTTTTTAGTCAGATTTATTCAGATTCAGAAAATCAGGAGTAAAAGCAGAGCATCAGTATTATAAACACTATAAGTTTTAGCCTGAAAAGAACCAAGTGTAACACTGGGGCCAATGCAAATGCAGCTGCTGAAGTGCTTTGCCCCACTAAAAAGGGGCAAAGTGCTTTGTAGGCAAACAAGAGGAAAGATGACTTGAGAGCATCTCAGAAGTCAACAGGACCCCCACCCGTGGCAGGCTCAAGAAAACAAAATTGTAAACTTTTCATTCTACAAGAGAGCCCTTGGACCCCTTACTTGAGAAGGGCCACCTAGAGAATTGGTTCTTTGGGATTCATTTTACCATGGTTAACCAGCCAGGCATCCAGAGGTTGCTATCGCCAATGGTCCAAGGGTGCCTGGTCAGTGCTTGAGCTTGCAGAAGACCTTGGGATCATCTACTCGATGCTGTTTTGGGGGGCACACAGAAGACAAGAGCTTCGGGGTTATAGAAGCTTTGATTTAGATTTCAAAATTTTGCATGGAAGGTGAGGTAAACTGCCAAGTAGAAGTGGGTGTGCAGCTGTAAGAATGAATCCAAAGGTGCAATGGAGACCTCATGAAGTCAGACATGGCAGGAACATGAGATATCTGCCATGGAAAACCATAGGCAATGAAGAAAGCCAGCCCAAGAGAGGCCATGTGGGCTGCAACCATTGAGGTCATAGTGCTGGGCATGCCCAAGCCTTTGGTACTTCACATCTTACCACCACATGCTCCAGATGCTAGATATGGAACTATAGTACTTAATGTTTGCCCTGCTGGGTTTCCTTGCTGTAGTCCTATTCTTTTCTATACTTCTATCCCTACATTTTGAGATGACAATGTTTATTCTATGGCATCATATATTGGAATCATGTAACTTGGTGCTTAAATTCTCGAGTGTTTACAGCTAAGAGTTTACCTTGAGTGAGTCTCAAAGGAAAATCTGTACCTATACTTTCGAGCAATCTGAAGCTGTGGAGACTTTGGGGAAGGCCTTGGTACATCTGCAGTTGTACAAGGGACAGTTGTATCATGTTGGGTTGTATTATGAATTTGTTTTTGTCTTTATTTAAAGACTAAGTATGGTTTAAGGAGATGTGTTTGGATGTCAAGTTGACAAAGGCAAAATGTAACAGGTAAACTAGATTGTCAGTCTGATTGGTTTGAAAGCCACTTAGGAAATTAGAAATGCACAGTTCTGACTGTGTTTGACTAGATCATAGAGACACAACCTTGGATGGTACTTGGTCCCTACTCCCTTCCTGTCTAGTGCTGTTTCCCTACTTCCTATCTACCAGGAAGTGAGCAGTTATTTTTCCAGCATACAATTCTGTCATAATGTTCTTGTTTTAAAGCCAGGTTACTATGGTCTGAGCCCTCTGAAACTGTGAGCCAAATCAGGCGTCTCTTCCTTTAAGTTATTTGTGTTGGTTATTATGTCCCAAAAATGAGAAACCTAACCAGTATCAATGGGGACTGCCTGATCTAGGATGACTTTAGCCCTGAAAATTTATCTCAGCTCAGTGAAATTTCTCATCTTCCAATAGCCTAGGTTGGGCTTATTTAATGATGGCTGGGCAGAGCACCGACATAGTGCAAAACTGAACAATGTCCCTTGAGGCTTGGATTGGAATGTCATCACTTCCACTGCATTCTTTTGGCTCAAACAAGTCACGAGGCCAACTTAGACTCAGAAGGTGGAGTAAGACACTCCTTGATCCATGAAAGGAGCTGTAATTTCATATTGCAAAGATCTTTGATGCTGAGAGGAGTGGAGAATAGGAGATTTATTGCAATCGAACGAATGCATGCATCACATACTATCATCAATCCAAACAAAACAGAAACTGCATGTTGCTAATAAGTACCTTTATCTTTGATAGTTGGATTTCCAGCCTGGTTTTTTAAATCTTCAAGGGACCCACATTCTATTCCAAATTTTGGCATACAGATAGTATACATATAACAGTCAAACTCAGAGACTTGCTTCTTTTTTCCATACATTTGTAAGCAAACCATAATATTCCCTAGAGATGAGTGTTCTTCATTGTTCAAGATAATGAAGGAGTAGTCATCAAACATTACTATTCCTTACAGGTTTCTTCAATCTAGGCAGAAAGATCTGTATCTTAACTATTTCAAGATCTCATTCTCCTGGAAAGCTAATGGTGACCCAATGGATGTGCAAAGGAGTGGGAAGGGAATTGTTCTAAGCCCCACTTTGATTTCTCTAAGAAGTCTTGTGCTTTCTTTAACCTCACACATTTATTGGCATCTGTACTGCAAATCTTCTACTTCTTTTTGAATTAAAAATTAAGATTCCCAGAGGGCATGATGCAATGGGAAATTGACACTTCAATAAACTCTGCTCAAACATTTTATTGATTATGATAAATCTAATTATTGCTTTAAAGCCAAAAAATTATCCCTTTGATACTCCGGTGATATACAATTTTTTCTCCTAAGTTAATACCTGCGTGATTCCCAAAAGTAATAAATAAAACAGAGAACCACTGCAGACTAAGTTTGCCTCAATTGTTTCACAAAAATCCTGACAGCTTTTCAACTCTTTTCAGTAACTGATGGACAATAAATATGATAGAAATACTTTAATGTACTTCCTCAAATAAACATTAAATTTAAAACATTAAATGCATAACTATTTTAAGCTAAAAGAAAAGCAAATTACGCACCCTCACTGCTACTTACTATTCTGGATTTTGGCTTCTTGTTCTTTTATTGACTTTTAAAAAACTAAAATAGTCAAGTTGTGCCTGGTGGGGATCTTACTTTCTTTGTGGCTACTGCCCCAGGATCAGTGACCTGTAAACAGGCAGAACCTTGGATTCAGAAGATTAAATTTCAGCTCTTGTCCTGGAACTGGCTGGTGTGTGATCTCTCTACCTCCTGACCAGTCTCTCTGCCCTCATCCCTCGTCTTCAGCAGGTCACATTGAGAGGCCACCCCCTGAGGTTGGGAAATAGGGCCGGCAAGTAAGGTCTGCCAGAAGTAAAGAGACCCTTTCCTTCAAGATGTTGGAGGTTTCATACACTACACCATCTAAAATCCCATTAATTTTTAATCTTTCAAACTTTTACCCACAGCAGTATTTCTTTCATCTGTCTCTTAAACAAAAATTAAAAAATTTAAAACCCACCATTTTCCCAAAAGAGGAATATGGAATAAGTGAGAGTAAGCTGAGGCAAACATGAGGTAGCATTGGTGTTTACACATAAGGAGGTATGGTGGGAGCTCCATGAATAAGCAGACTTCATTCTCTCATGTAATGTTTATTAAGTGTAAGATCTTGGGCAGGAACTTGGTGCTTTTGACAGGTTACTTGGTTCTTTTGAAACTCAGTTTACTCATCAGTAGGAAGGGAATACTAACAGATGTTAATGTAAAATTTAAAACTTTAAAATCTTTTTTTCATAATGTAAAGCAGATGAAGGATGTTATTTGCTGGAACTGTAATGTGTTGTGATCATAACTGCAAAGTGCTGACAATGGATATTAATTTATAATGGCTTAGAAGCTAAGAACAGGGAAGCATGCTTTACAATATCCATGCAAAGCAGTCTTCTTACCTTTATCGTAAATTTGTTCACTTACAAATAAGATTTTTCAAAGAAATTATAAAACCAGTCAATATTTGGTTTCACTTTTGAGAGATTTTAGAGACAAAGGAACAGATTCTGTTCTATACATTCTCATTAAAAGAAAACTAAATGGCCATATAAACTTGACTTCTCCAATATTGTTTTTACTTCACACCCCATCACCTGACATATGAAAATATCCTTTCTTAAAAATTTTATGAGTAAATGTTTGTGATACATAATAAAACATCGTGTTTGGGAATGATACATGTGCCTGCACATCTTCATCCTTTTCACCTCCGCTTCCCCTCCACTCCCTCTCATCTCTCCCATCCCCAGAGACCTCTCCCATCTTCACAAAGTCTATCTTCCTGTGCCCTATAATCTACCTTTGTTTTGCTTTTTAAATCATTTATACATTGGGTTTCTCTATATGAGAGAAACTATGTGATATTTAAATTGTATCTTCTGTTTCTGATTTATTTCACTTAGTATTATGGTCTCCAGATATATCCATGTTGCTATGATTCAAGTTGATCCTTCTTCATGGTTGAGTAGTACAATACTCCACTGTGAAAAAAACTTTATAAGTATTTTGGATAAATCCAAATCCTTAATATTTGTGTGCTTTAACAGCAATATTTATGAATTAAAGGCCCCCATCTCTCTCTCTCTCTCTCTCCCTCTCTCTCTCTCTCTCTCTCTCTCTCTATTTCCTTCTCTCTCTCACTTTCTCTCTTGGCACTCTCAAGACAAGATTATCCTCGAAATTCTTGTAATCCCTACGCATTAAAAGTTTGGTTACATATATTTCTTGTTCACATACTATAAAGCAAATCTATGAAGAAACATTCGTCTTTATAATTCAGAATTCAAGATGGCTTTCTGGACAAGACACAATGTTAATAAAACATTTTGCAGTTGTCACAACTGGCTGTTGGTTTTGGATAAGAAATAAAATATGTCTCTCTGAAGTTTAAGATGAGGTGACAATCAAAATCAGTGTCAAATAGATTTTTTAAAAATTTCCTATAATCTAATATAAATGAAATAAAGAAAAAATAACATTGGTCTCTTTTTATATGCAAATGGAAAATAAAACACAATTTAAAATGACATTGAAAATCAAGAAGAAACTTCCCTAGTCCTTCCTGGAAATAAATTATTATGTATATGGTGGCTTCATCAATATATTTATCAATGAGTCTTACCCCTCAATAGTTAACCACAGATAACTGTTTATATTATATGAATTGTTTATTTCCCTTCACCACCAGTTATTCTACTGCTTGGATAATTGATCACAGTAGCAAATTCTACTGCTATTTGTTTATCAATAAAATAAACTAATTTTTACAATTCTCCTTCTCTTTTCAGCAAGCCAAATGTAAGTCTGGAACACCAGTATTCCTCTCATTCCTACATAAGATATTATCCCTTTTGCCATAAGACGCAATTAAAATAAGACTCATTTATCATGAAGCACAAAACTCAGAAATAAGTAGCATGCTAACACAGACTAACATATATCACAGCAACTGAGTCGTGGAGCCACCAGTAATCACTAAATGGTCTCTTCTTTGTAATTCTTGTCATACACTTGTTGGAACTAACAAAAGTAAAATGATTTAGTGAAACCTTCACGTACGACCAGACAAAATAATGGGCAGAGTTCCTCAACTAAATTTCCCTGCTGTATATCATTGTCTTGGAAGCTCGTTAATTTCCAAATCCAATTCATATGCTCAAATCCAGCGTTCCTCTTTCTGCATTCTTTTTGAAGTTCTTTGGAGGTCCGGGGCCAGAGGAAACCAGCAGTACACAGAAGAGTAGGATAACTACCCTCTAAAGAACCAATTACATCTCTGACAAGGCTGAAATAAATTCGTTTGTGGCAGTGACATTGAAAACCATGTGTCAAGGGATGCTGCTAGCAAAATGTTTATGTCCCGTGAAACTATGTGAAGGGGGCAAGCTCCAGTCCCTGCTTCCATTGTGCTGGCAGGTCTTCTCCTTCACTTCTACTGTGCTGCTTCCACAGCAACTGTTTCAGTCTTTGAGGGAGTAGAAAGAAATAAAAGCCATCACACTCCATGCAGAGGCACATTTGCGTGCATGGGACTCTTGTGAGTTCAGTGAGTCTGTTGGGTGTTAGGTTGGCCAAAGGCCACTTGATACCCCCATCACTTGAGAAAACGTGATTCTTCTTCTCAAGGACAACACTGTATGAGCAAAGAAAGTTGATCAATTCCCTGTTAATTCATTCCAAGACCTTGGAGTAACTGTTTATATGTTTGTTTTAATTTTAATTTTTTTTACCTTTACCTTAAAAGCAAACATGTCTCTTCTGGCTCATGTGCTAGAATAGTCTGAAGTTTGATTGAGTTATGTAAAGAGTCTGGGAAATTATAAATGCAAGCTATGATTATACCACCTCGCTATATTCACTATCCCTTCTTGTCCATATTGTATTATTTAGTCTTATTACATAAGATTCACAAAATTCTATCTTGGGTGAGAATTCCACAGTATATATCTCCATCTGAAAGGAGCAAACCTTTTCAGCATGAGAAAATTTCAGCTAATTTTTCTATTAGTCTAAAAATCCATTTATTTCCCACAGGTTAAAACTTTTCAATTGCTCTTTCATAAACTGATGAGCATTCAGTAGATAGAATTTTGCACCCCACTCTTCTTTCTCTACCTTTTTTCATCAATTCATCTTATTTCCCCTCATACTTTTGCAGGATGAGTGCAGTGCTTTCTCACCTACATCTTGCAGTTCAAAAGGTTCAGTTCCTACAGTTCCTACACCTCAACTTCTTAGCTGTTTAGCAGTTCTTGTTTTCTAACTGTCTAATCTATCTTCATATTCACGATTTCACAGAAAGTGTTTTCTGTCCATAATTTTTGTTTTTAGTGGTCTCCTCTGAGTCAATTACTCACTAATTAGTAAAATAAGATAAGCAATAAATTCTAGACAACTAAATGGTTAAAGTGGAGGATAAGATTCAGATATCGCCCTGGATGTCAGAGAGTAGGTGTTCCTACTTCTCCCCCTGCTAAAACAGAAGGGAAGATTTATGTAGATGGGATTTCAGGTGTAAAGTCACCTCTTGAGTTCTCTGCTTCATGAGGCTATTGACACATATGCTTTCTATTAGCCAAGTTACTTCCAAAAAGAAGCAATTCTTGAAGTTTACTAACGAAACACCCAGAATGTATTATATCCTTGGCTAGGAAACAGGGTTTTGAGTCACTCAAGCTGCTTGGTTGTGCAGTTCAGAGGTGTTGGTTATTAAAGTGCTGTGATATCAAGCACGTGCACATGGAAAGCACATTGTTGAGTGTTTTTACAAGGAATTAGTCAATGTAATTGCAGGCTGTAAAGAGATTGTTACACAACCTCATTACATGTTGTAAACACTTCATCACATGACATCTTTCCATGTCATAAATACATCGTCAGAGACCATTATGTTCTCTAATGATGACTGCTTGCATCCATTCATCATATGAAAATGAATAAATGCCGAAAGGAAAACATAATGTAGGTAGTTTTTAACTCCCTCTATAGAGTTTCATACGGTATGCTAAATGTTTATATGAGCAGTTAAACAGCATGAAGATAAAGGGAAGTCCCCTTTTTCTTAGAACCACTTTTGGCTAAAAGTAATAAAATCTGATCTCATCTTCATGGTTTATAAAAGAATATTTAAAGAAGAAGGAGAAAGAGAACTTTTTAAGAAAAAACAAGGACTAGAAGAGAAGGAAAAGAAAAAGAGCAAACAACTTAAAAATTTAAAATAATTGTGTTCTCTAGGCCCACTTGTATTTGTCCACAACTATGTGTAATTCTTTGACACATTTAACTTCAGACATATTTTGTCATTGCTTTATCAAGGTCATGTGTTCATTTCAACTTGTTTTCTCCAAGGATGCATCTTCTATTTCTTCATTAATTGACATTTTCCACCTTTTCACTACTTCTTCCCAATATCTGTTCCTTAGATTACAGGATGAAGGAAAATACATATAAAATAAGGCTAAGTTAATGGTTTCCACACTTGTTTTATGAAGCCTTGGGTTACTTTGTGGCTCCCAAGCCTCCTAGAAATAGAAAGTAGAGGGCAGAGGAAGCTTTCAAGAGGGCTTCTTGACTCAGGTCTCCCACCTAGTAACGCATGTAAATTTAGACATTTGATGTTATTACTAAGTTAAGTTTTATATATAGTCATGGTGCCAGTGTGCTATGTTAATTTGTTAAACACAAACATTTAAAATATCCCGTCATTTTTGTGACCCTGAGGTGCATTTCCTTATTTTTAAATATGCCAGAGAACTCAAAACACAGAAATTACTTGCCCATTTTTTTATCTCTGGGGATTATATGATTATTACCCAGCAATACAGTAGTAAAATCCAAGTAAGTCTAGGAGAGGATCCCTCCCCCATCACTTCTCAGCCTGTTGGCTAAGCTCAAGTACAGGAGAGTATCTCCAGGGGTGTGAACTTCCTCTGCTAATTAGAGCATTCTTCAACACCAGCTTCCAGGGCAAGAACACCCAATAATTTTACTAGGTATCTTCCTTTACTCCTCAAAGTTATGCAGTTATTATCATCACCACCCAATTTAAACATGAGGACAGAGAAGCTTAGAATCATTAAATAAATTCAAAATCACATGTGGCCAATAAGTAGCAGGAAATCTTTCCCACCCAGTGACCAAGGGCTTCAGTACTCGGTGTCTATTTTTATTAATGTCAATACCAATTGCTGCCCTTTTCACTCTGGAACATATTGGACACACCCAGGAATTAACCCAGAAGAAGGGCAATTTTCTTTTAATTGTTCATGTACTTTTGTTTTAGTCCTCCTACTTGAGGGTGGCACAATGGAACAAAAAAAAACTAAACTTAAACTTCATTTTCTGAAATTCATGAACACACACACACACACACGCACCTGGAATTCACCTACTTGTATGCATATTCATATGTATCATAGAGAAATGATTTATTTAAGGTGATTCATTTAGATATAGCATGGAAACATCTGACAGGAAGGACGAATTGGTCATATACAAATAATTCCTATACTTCAATAATAACAAAAAATTACCCAAGTCAAAAATGGGCAAATAATCTAAATAGACATTTCTACAAGTAAAATATACAAATGGTTAATAAACACATGAAAACATGCTTAACATCACTAATCATCAGGGAAATGTAAATCAAAACCACAATGAGATACCCCCCAAAACCAGTAGGATGACTATAAAAAAGTAAAAACAGCCAAGCATGATGGCACATGGCTGTAATCCCAGCACTCTCAGAGGCTGAGGCAGGAGGATCATGAATTTAAACCCAGCCTTGGCAACTAGTGACATAGCAAAACCCTGTTTTAAAATGAAAATGTAAAGGTCTGGGGTTATACCTCATATGTTCTGTATTGAATCCCCAGTACCACACACACACACAAAATGTAATGCTCTTGCACTATTTTTTGAAAAGTGAAATGATTCAGCCCCTGAAATACCTGAAAAAGTTAAACATAAACTGATTATAGATCACAATTCCATTCTGGATTTATATGCCAGACAAGCAAACAGTGACATTCAAGCAGATATTTGCATATTAATTTTCATAGTCACATTTTAGTCAAAAGGTAAAGACAATCCAACTGTCTGTTGACAGATAAGTGGATTTTTTAAAAACACAAGGATTTTCAAGGGGCTATTACTCATCCATAAAAAGGAAAGAATTTCAGACACATACTACTGCCTCAACAAAACCAGAAAGCACTATGCTTGTGATATGAGCCAGACATAAAAGGCAAATATTACACGACTTTACTGAAATTTCATAAAGAAGGTAAAATAGTCAAATTCATAACCTCTACAACTCTAATAGTGGGTACCAGAGGCTGGGGAAAAAGGGGGAAAAGAAGTTATTGCTCAATAGATACACAATTTATGTATGGAAGTGATGGAAAAGTTCTGGAAATAGATACTGGCGATAATTGCATAACATTGTCAATGCACTTACTTTAATGTCATTAAGATATGTATTCAGAAATTGATAAAATGGTCTTACCACAATACAAACTAACAAATGAATCAATGGTGGATACTCTTAAAAATTCCTTTTGAAATGATAGCAATAGCACTCTCCACTCCATAATCTTATTTCTTTGAATTCTGGGCATACAAGTGGCCGGATCACTGCCCGTTCACTTGCTGTGAGTAAAGAAATTCAGACCTACCTCGTCCATCTATTCGCTTGCTCCCTGTATATTTCAATTATAACGTTACCATGAAAAAAGGAAATTATACCCTAGGAATAGCTTCGTTCAGTATGTGCGGTCTATGATCCATATACAGCAGCACTTTTCCTTCATTGTGTATTAAAGAGGGAGTGAGAGGAATTTAGAAATGAATCACACTGAAATTGAGCAGCTTTTCTTGTTTTCCACGTCTTTTTAAATATGAAGAGCTAAACCCCACGGACTGTATCATAGATCTACACTTCCTAGTGGTGACAGAAGAAAATAAAGTTTGACTCCGCCTAAGAGGAAAAACCTACTCGTTCAATTCAAAGCCCTGACTCTCTGTACAAGGTGTCTGGGGCGAACCCTGAATCTGTTGATCTCTGGGAGAGAACACCTGGGAAATAACCTCCCTCTTCCACCCAGCAACAAAGGAAAAGATGAATGAATCCAGCACTATGATGACATTTTGAGGAGCTGAAAGTGAGCATATATGATATGTAAGAAATAAGTTCTTAAGCAATCCGCTGGAATTCGCAAGATCGGAAGCTCCTTTGTAGGTCTCTTGGCTGGTGTTGCTCTAAGTACCCAGATAACTACACATCTAGCCCATTTGGGGCTATAAAATGTAGACAAATATGAGGGGAAATCATTCCCTAAAAATGGTCCAAGAAGAATTTGATGTCTCAGTATGTTTTTATGTCCACAATAAAGAGAACAATAAGTATCCATTCTGAAGGCTTCTCTCCCAAAATGAGAAAGAAAGGGGAGGTCGAAGGCAGATTTTGCTGTACGCATCCATAATTTGAGGGGATTCCTTCAGGGAAGCCTACTCCGTATTCTCTCCTCCGGCGAGCTTTGCATTCCCGGGAAAGGACAGATACAGTAAACCAGCACGACACAGTGTCCAGATGCTCCCCTCACACCCACTTTCACCTTCTATCCAGTTTCTGCTTCGGCTTTTCCTGATCTATAGATAGTCTGCTTTGGTGTCCAAAGAACGTATTCCCTTCACAAAACCTCCTCATCCTCTCCCAAGGAGAATCTCCTGAAAGCACTAGGAAGTCTCACCCAAGTACTTCAAAGCATGTAACAGTGAGAATTCTCAAGACTGCAAGAAGAAAGAGTCAACCACAAGTTCACTTGCAGGCAAAAGAGCAGAGGTTTGCAAGGCCCGAGGCTTATGTTGCATGATATGCTCTCCTTTCCACCAAATTAGAGGGCAGCTAATGTGTCCCCCACCCTAGGAAGAAGAGATGGGGGTGCTAGGCATGATCTGAATGTTTCAGAAGGAGGCACGGGCAGAGGGGCTCTTTTGGGGGTGGGGTAGGCGTTAAGAGGGAACTGTTATGTTTAATGAGTTCAAACTTCTTCCACAAATTAAGTGAAATATTTTTAAAGGAAACAATATTACTTAAGTTTTATTTGTTTCAGCTACTTGGTTATAGCTCCACATGGACACAATTAATGGAGGAAATAGAGTATTTTATAAGACCAGAAATCTCAATCTCTGACCAAGAGAAATTCTTTGCCTTAATCACTATGCATTCCTTTTGGATTGCTACGATATTGCCAGAATAATTATCCTCTGCTTCGGAAAGGTTTTGTCTAGTCATTCCCCAAAAAAGTTAGAGTGGTTTCCTAGGAGTTAATTAATAAGGAATTTTGTTCTCTTTTTCAGTAATTGTGTACATGAGTGTGTTAGTAATTCACTGCCTTGTGTGTGGATGTACAAACCCAAGTGTGCGCACAGGGGATACTAGATGCAAAGCTTTATGTCAATCTAAAAGCTGATGGGCAGGTGAGATGCTCTGGAATCTCTGTTTCCAGAAAATCAATGTATTTTCCAGTTCAAACTGTTCTACTAACTCTAATTAATGGTGCAAATAGGGAAAGGTCATAGAAACTAGGTGTTTTAGAAAGGAAAGAAAGCAAAAGTAGCAAACAAAACTACTCATTTACTCAAATTTTGTTTTGTTTTTATTGTCTTGACGATCAAACACAGGGCTGTGCATGTGCCCTATGAGCACTCTAGCACTGAGCTACATCCCCAGTCTTCATCTACCCAAATTTTAAGCAAAGAATTTCAACCATGGGATCCATAGCAGCAGGTGTGGGTGGGTGGGGGAATATCTAAACTTTATGAGAACAGAATGCTGGAGATTGCAAATCCTAAGGACTTCATGATGTTCTCTCTCAAACAGAGAAGATACTCAAAGTTTCACAAATAATTTTGTGAAAACCTTCACAAATCTAATCTTTGAACAGAAATTATTTGATTGTGTCCCCCTTCTTAAATCTGTGTCACTAACTTTCTTTTATACCCAAAGAAAACCAGAAAGCGAGATCTCAGGTGAAGGCATGATGAAGGCAAACAGTAAACATACCAGCAATCCTAAGAGACTGAGATTAGCCAGGGTGTCATTCTGAGTCCTGCTCTCAAATGTAATTCTATGCTAGCACTCAGGTGGGCACAGTGAAAGAGAAGCAGTCCAAGTTCATCAGCTGGAGGGTGGACTGTGCGAACATTCCTAATCTCTGAACTGCATGGCAAAACAAATAATCACTAGACTCATTTTGTTTCTCCTCTTCCCTTCCCTCTGCACCTATAAATATAGTTTATTGTACACATAGCTTTTAGGGTCAAGAATTAATGGTGAGAACCATTAAGGGAGCAAAGGTCAGTGTCTCCTGACTTCAGTGACCCTTAAATCTAATCTAGAGTGGTAGAAATAGAATTAAAATGTGATGAACTTACAAAGTGTGACAAAACCTGCTTTACCCATACAATTGGGCAGCAACAGAAGAATGAAAAAAAAAACTTTAAACAATAAAAACTGAGTGATCTAATTACACCTGGGGGTTAAAGCTGAACTTTCACAGCATACTGCCATGCATAAAGGCTAAACTCTGACATCTTTACTGTGTCACATGGTTTCTGGATTCTAGAAACCTTTTGGAATTTTTTCCCCATACTGTTCTTTTTTTATTTAGTTTTATGGCCAGTTCAATAAGAAAGATGACAAGACAGCATTTTGGAAAATGTAGAAACTAATTTTAATCAGTGCATTTGAACTTGATGTTTCAAAATAAAATCTTTCAAATCAGTCCACTTGCACCTATTATTTTTTATCCTTTTTCAACTGGAAAGGTTAGTATTCCAGTCTTTTCTCTGGTTCCCCCTCCTCCACTTTTTTTATTTAAATATATTGGTTATTTCCTCCATGACTCCAAAGATCCTTTCAGTTCATACATTTAAAAAATACCAATTATATAACTTTCCGATTTTTATATTATTATTTTGCTTCAATAATTCCAGCCATAAAACTTGAAAACTTTATTCAAGAAACCAACTTCTGGGGATCTGGTTAAGAGTGGTTTACCACTTTTTATCCTAAGATAATTTTAGCTATTTGACAATTTCCAAAATTTATACAGATAGTTCTTATATGGCCTTCTTACAACTTCCCCACATCTGAACAACATCTGTATTATGGTAATAACAATAATAAGGAAATAATAACGAATAATAATAATAAGGAAATAAATATTGTTAATACTATTAACTATTCTAGAATTTATTCAAATTTTGCCATTTTTGACTGAAGTTCTTTTTTGGTACAGAATCCAATCCGGGATCCCACATTGTATTTAGATTTCACAACTTAGATTATGTGAAGCCATCATTCCTTAACTACCATATCCACAAGAAACTAAATGTTAGTTAATTTTCTCTAAAACTTTAAGCTGTATCACACTTTTCTGATGATCCGAGGCTATCAAAATAATTCAACAACACACACCCCAGCATCCTGGCAAGCACCTCCACTTTTACTGTGCTCTTTGGGTCTGAATACAAACTCAGCCACAGGGCATTTTACTGACTGATAGAATCTTGTCAAACACATACAGTGCTTTACCCAATAATTTACAGCAGGAAAAGTTCCCGTAGCACACAGCAGTTGTAAGTGAAAGATTCACTTTAATAATTCACTTCCCTGGAAGTTTTTGAGTAAAAGAACACAGAGCTCAGAGAGGGTGACATTTTCCGCACTACTTTTTGTGCAAAAGTACTTTCTAATGACATTTAAATCATTGTTCATTGAAAAATACACACATACCAAATAGATTTTTTAAATTATGAAGCTTGATTTTAAAAAGCTAAATTGGATTCTTTTGGTAGGACATTTCAGAATTTTTATTTTGGTAATAGAGACTGATATTCCAAGTGGATATAATTAGCAGCCTATTCTGAATGTGTTTAATAAGAGGGAGAGCCGTCACTTAATAGAACAAACTTTGGGAAATGGCAAATGAACAAATTGATACAGATCATAAAGAATAGAAGTGAAGAGAGGGGACTCTCTTTCCAAGTACAGAACACTGAATCTTTATCACCCTTTTCCGCTCACACCTAATGAAATCAGGACTATTAAATATGGAACAAATTAAGTGATTGGCAAAGTTCACTTAAAGGGGAATTTGCTGTTGTAGTGTGTGTGTGCACTTCAGTAGCTTTAATGGGGAAATCTTCAGAATCTACCCTACAAAGAGATAAAACTCCATTTTGTATCATGCTATTCCCCACTGTTTTTTAGCCTATACTAAGTTCATTTTTTATGTTCCCTTAGTCTCATTTCCTTTTCATTCATTATCCCTTCAATATACTAAAAAAATGAACAATGAGCTAATTAAGACAGTAGTACATTTTTAAAAACAATTGGAATTACATATACCGAGTGATACAAGTCACTATATTAATCATTGATAATCATCCTAATTATTTAACAACAGAAGCAGTAAAATTCCTAGGAAAATATCACTTCCTTACTCATAACTCGATGAAAATACTATACACAAACAAAATTTTTAAAAAATCTAAAAATCTCAGATATTTCCAAAACTATGTATTTGTCCAATTGCTTGTGTGATGGTACAAGCAGGGTAAAATCAGTGTAACTCAAGTATTCATCTAATTATAATATACAATGCTTGAAATGATCTGTGGTAGGTTGAAAACAGCCCAGGTCTCCACCTCCCCCGGTAATCATGCTGTGTGCTATGTAAACATTTATAGTCCACCTGCTTCAAATCTACAGAGACTCACAGAGCTTGATTTGATCGATACGATCCTGAAGAGCGTGGCACAAGAAGATGCTGGGCTTGCTCTTCCTGTCTCTCATGTCTATCATCCTCCTGACAATGCACAGAGGCTCATCTGCTGAAGGAGGAGAGAGACTTGACGGGAGAGGTGTCACCTCAGTGTCCCCAGACAAAACCAAACCTGAGAGACAACTGATCCCCAGACATGAATGAGCCTACCCAAGACCAGCTCACGCCCAGCTCATGCTCAGCTGCCTTGCATATGTGAATAGCGCCTGCCACTGTGGTTTTGTGTCATCATTCATCCATTAGCACTGAGACACTGCAAAAGCAAACCGAAACAAGGTCCTTAAAATAACTTTGAACAACTCCATTATTTTCAGTTGAGGAAGCAAATTCTCCTTAAGAGATCTGAATTCATGCATCAGCTCTTGGTCTGGGTAGCCATGTAGTGTGAAGTAAATCACAACCTCTCTGAGTTTTATACTTATCTTCTGAAAAATCAGGTTACCTTCCATATTTATTTTTGATTAAAAGTATCATATAAAATTTTTATTAAAATGGAAAATGCCGACCATCTAGAAAACTTGGATAAAAGTTCAACTGGAAAAGCTGTAAATTGGAAATCTTTAAGGGCAAGAAATTTATTGCTTTGTATATTGTTTGTGTTCAGAAAATATAAATAAATGAAAGACTATTGGTAAGCATCTCCATATTAATAATTGTTTCGGGCTTAGAAGACAGCATTCTTCTGGAGTTTTAATTCATAAAGCTAAAGTGAGAAAACAAGCAACCAGGTTACCTCAGAGATCATTTTCTGTAAAGTAATGTGGATAAAGTTGGAAACAACAGCAAACATGTAAGTGTCACATTCTTTAAAGAAATAATTTGCAATAAAAATACCTACAAAGTACAATTTGAACAAAATGCAAATTACAGTACCATGTACCTTGTTATAGTTTAAATTACAGATTTAAATGAAACAGTCTTTTATAACATCAGACAGTTACAACTTTAGCAGTATAGTGCAAGTGTTTAGCATGCACGCTTAGAATTCTCCCTTCTTTTCCATAATTACCCTTTCTATAGTTTCAGTTAAGAATGGTCACCGTGGCCTCAAAATATTAAAAAGTAAATTCCAAAAACAAGTTTTAAATTGTGCATTATTGTGAGTAGCATAATGAATTCTATCACCCCTGTCCTCCTAGGACATGAATCATACTTTGCCCAGCATATACACGCAGTATGAACTAGCTGCCCATTGGTCACCCAGAAGCCATCCACCTCAGTCATCAGACCAATCATCGCAGTACCGCAGTGCCTAAGTGACCCTTGAATGCTATGTCACACTGTGTCTATCATTCACTTCTTCCAGCTTGTCATGTAAGCTGTGTATCAGGTCACGGCACCACATGGAGGGTGAGTGCAATACAATATTTCTAATTTTAGAGATAAAATCCATATAATTTTGTTTTAATATATTATAATTATTCTATATTATTTGTAATTGCTTACTGTGCCTAATTTGTAACTTACAGTTCATTATAGATGGGGATGTATAGAACAAAACAGTGTATAAATGGTTTGGTACTAGCTTCGGTTTTCTCATGTCCCCCACAGATTCAGGAAGCACTATACACCCTTTTACTGGCATTTGATACCCAACGATATCACATCATTTACAATTGTATATGTTTTTTTTTCCTGTATGGATTCTCACTCCATATTCAAAAATAACCCATGATTTCAGTTTTTCAAGGCATTTAAAATTCAGATATGTGAGCATGTTAAATTATTTTGTTTCATGACATTTTATACATAAATGAAATCCTAAGTTTAAACTCTTTTGAAACTTGTTCTTTCATATTTAAAATAGAGCTTGGACACATTTTCACATCAGAACATATATGCAACTCATTCCTTTATCTGCAAACCAATATTTTGTAGGAAGAAAATGCCATTCTTTCATTTGTCCAATCCCTAAGGAATAACGTATCACGCACAGAGTACCAGGCACCGTTTAAATGGAGGAAATACAAATATCAACGTCTTATCCCAAAGGGTTTACTGTGGAGCAATAAAATGAACAGATAGTAAGCACACAATATTATTCCTGATACGGTCACTGCCATGAAGTTATAAAAGCGGAGCCAAGGAATAGGGGTCTGTATGGTTGGTGGGGACATTTGGGAAAGGGGCCAGAGGCGGCTCTGTGAGTGAGGACGGGAGTGCTGTGATGGAGAGTGAGACCCACGTCTCAGGGCGGCGGGCTGCTGACGGGGAACAGCTCTTGCTCCCATCACATGACTCTCACCATCTAAGGGCCGTGCCTTTGCTTCTGTCATCCTCATCCCGACTCCGGAGGCACCATCCCCTCTTTCAGGGAGGTCACAGGAGAAACCCCTGGGCTCACTGGGTGGCTCTCTCGGGTAGCCCGAGAGTGTGAGAGTGAGCATGGAACACCCTGCTCCCTGGGGCCAGCTGTGATGCTCTTCACTACTGCTCCAGGCAGCCCCCACCTCCAAGTGAGGAGCCGGAGTCACCATGAGCGGACCACAGTTAGCAGAGGAGGAGAGGATTCCCTAATTTATCAAAGATAATGAATAAAGTTTGAACCATCAAGTGTCATATTAGGTAGGTAAGATGGTTTGCTTAGTCATCTACCAGAGTTCTGAGACCAGGAAAAAGTCTATAAAGGGAAGATTTTAAATCCAGATGGTAGCAAGATGTCAGTGAAGCTTCATTCCAGAGCACAGGGACTGTACTAGCAGGTGTCTGATACTAACAATGCACGTTTCCAGATACACAAGTACTTTGAAGGGTGGTTCCTCTCCTACAAGATCCAAGTGTATAATAATTTTTTAGCCATTCTTCTGAGAAAAGTCTGCATGAGGTTCAGAAAGAAGAGCAGGTAACATGTTTCCAGTGTGTGAGCCACTCTCTTAAGAGAGGAGACCCACCACTAAGACATTACTCATTTAAGGGTCCTATTCTGAATCAGACTCCTGCTTGGAATCAGTGTGTGAAAGGCCCTACCTGGGCCTCCATGTAGAGCTCAAGTCCTCTGAGTTTGCCAACTTGTTGAGAGCTTTTGTATA
Organism: Fukomys damarensis; assembly: GCF_012274545.1. Lineage (NCBI taxonomy): Eukaryota > Metazoa > Chordata > Mammalia > Rodentia > Bathyergidae > Fukomys > Fukomys damarensis. The sequence continues at coordinate 39,413,103 of NW_022900919.1, forward strand.
GAAAGAATTATTTCCTCTGAACACATTTGGACAAAAATCTCTCATGGTAGCTTTTCACTGCAAAGTCCTTCAGGTGATCTTTGCCTTTATCATTTTCTTAATCACTACTGGGTTCATCTCCTAAATATTTTAATTCCTTTGCTTTCATGACATCTTCGAAAAATATTCCATTTCTTTGTTGCTCATGCTGCCATTCATATTTTGTGCTTATGGAATTCTCTCTAGGTTGAATAACCAAATGTGAAATTGATGAAACAAAGGACTTGCGCATGTTTAAGTTTGTTGTTGCTCATGCTGCCATTCATATTTTGTGCTTATGGAATTTTCTCTAGGTTGAATAACCAAATGTGAAATTGATGAAACAAAGGACTTGCGCATGTTTAAGTTTTACAATGCCGAATTTCCTTTAATAAAAATTTTACCAATTACAGCCATATGACAAGCGCACAGTGGTTCTTGTTTCACCAATTAATGGCACTGCACAAAAAGTATTCATGAGTATTAGCATAGTTGAAGACCTTCTAATATACTTATTAATCATGCCTATTACTCTTCTGTATGTTTCTTGAATGTATCTTACCCATTTTATTATTTAGCAGTTAATGTAACTCTTTTACAAAATCAACCAGGTGTGGTGCCTTTATAAAAAAAGTGTAATGGAGTATGTTTTTATTCTTTATATGGTTATTACTGTACCACTATTTTATATGTCTTCTAACAATAGTTTTGCCTTTTGTACTTTCCTGGGAAAATCACTGAAAACCTCTTTGGCATAAATTCACTAATAAGAATGCTGGTTACCAGCACTATCAATAAGTATACTGTGCTAATATTAAACTGTAAGAATTTTATTCTATGTTTGTAGGATCTGCTTGACCACAATTGTTAAAAATTTTGAAGTTAGTCCCATTCTTTGTCAGTTTTTAGGTTGTTTACTCTTAGGAAAGAAACAAACAAAAATAAAACAAAGAACAATTTCCTGTTTCTGAAAGAAGTGGTTTTAAAAGACACATTGGACATCAAATAGTTCTTACAAGACATTTTGATGAGCTAAGTGTAAACGATTCTGAAACATATGGATTAAATTTCCCTAGGAATCACTTGGGCTTAAAAACTAAGGGGAAAACACTCAACAAAACTAGGCTTTGTGTTCTCCAACTCCAAGGCATTTGGTAAATAGCTCAAGACAAATGACAAATCCCAGTTATGGCCAAATTGGCCCTTCTTTAATAAAAGGATGTGTACCAGCCCTTTAATAAGGTTTAAACCTCCTCATGTGATAGACACAAGAATCCCAAATTTTTCTAACTTTTGACTATTTGCTAGTATTAAATCTCCCTAATTTATATTAATAGTGACCATATATGCAAATATAATTTAGGGTAAGATTTATTAATATTCTTTGGAGAACAGTATCCAGAGCACCTCTTCTGAACAAAAGCTCCAACACCATATTTTTTGAGTATGATTAAATGTTCCTGGCTGAAGTTTTACTAATTCCAGTGAAACACAGTCCCTGCTACCTGACCTCTTGGGACAGTTCTAAATGGTTGAAAAGTCATCTTTTCCTACTTCTATCAAAAGCATGCCTGGTAACTCCAGCATTTGTCCAACTTCAAGCCTGGCTCACTCTTCTGGGCACATTTCACTACACTGACTCCTAAGGGGAAAATGTCCCTTCTATCTGCAGAAACTTTTCTAGGCCAAGAATTTAGTGAAGCCCAAGACAAAATAATATATTTAGAATGTTCTTCCTAAAACATAGCATAAGAGGGAAGATATTTTGGTGAGATAACACTGTACTAATTACATTGAAAGAAGAGTGGGAGTATTTACATTCATAAAACTGTGGGAGTACAACAATGTAGATGGCACCAGATTAGGCTGTGGAAATCCCCAGGCAACTAAATTAGATGATGATTATTTATATTGAAAAGTTTTTCTTAGGCAATGAAACAACACACATTAAATTTTAACTCAACTTATACTTTACAGATATTTTCCTAAATTATTAAGAAAAACTGCTGATCAGTTTATGCTACTGTTTTCTCATGTCACATTCATTCTATCTTAAAGAGAACACAATTCCAGATGTAATCAGCTACCTCATCTTTGACAAAGGAGCTAACCATTCTCACTGGAGGAAAGATAGCCTCATTTATAAATGGTGTTGGGAAAACTGGCTTTCAACCTGCAAAAGATTAAAACTAGACTCTTATCTTTCACCAGCCACTGAACTAAAATCCAAGTGGATTAAAGATCGAAATAGTAAAACAGAAACACTAAACTTGCTTGAAGATAAGTTAGGTAGAACTCTCAAAGACACTGGCAAAGGAAAGACTTTATGAAAAATCCTCAGTAAAACAGGAGCTAACACAAAAAAATCAAACAACAAGCTCATGCTTATATTTATTCTTTAGTTCTGGCAATGATATCTCTATTATCTAATAGCATACACGTCAATTATTGTCTTCATTTATGATTTTAAATTCTCTTCCTCCTCCAGGCCAGAGTAAGTTGTCCCTATTACTGTTTCTTAATTCATCCTGTATAAAACCTTCAAATATGCTTCTATCTTTATCACCACACAGGGAATAATAATAGGGGAGAAAAAATGGTGAAGCATTGAGTGCCCAGAGCACAGCTTCTCCAGAACAAAGTGCCAAGAGTCTGGAAATCAACAGTCCAGAGAGGTAACAAAGTGAGCACAGGGCACATGGGACCCATGAGGGAACTAACAGGAAAAGAGGAAAATAGTATCATTGTAATAGAAGAAATAGTTCACCACTGTAGACCAGAGACCACGCAATACTGTGGAGAAGCTGTGTAGCTGCTATGGTGGAGAGGCAGCAGAACCAACTTTTCTGCTCATTGCAAAATGGATACCAAACCTGGAACAGGAGAATTTTATACAGAGAGAGTAATGAGAACACAAGACACTGTTTCCTGAGTGGGCCCTAGAGTCAACAGTTGGTGACTGAGGTGTAATGTGTCCCAGCACATAATCCCGGGGATCGGCAGTAGGTGGCTATGTCACTATTTTATTTCAAAGGGCTTGGCTTGAACTCTGACAACAGAATAGATCCAGGGTCATTTCACTGCCAATGCCCAGGAGTGGAAGGGGAAGTGCTATCCAGTCATAGTAGACTGATAGCACTTGAACAGCAGACTGGTGGAAATTCTGCTGAGAAGTAGGGACCAGGACTAACCAGACTCTGCCCAGGAAGCTAACAGAAACCAGTCTCAGCCCTAGCTACGAAGGTCAGGATTTGTCCCCGCTGTTCTGCTACTGACTGTAAGAAGGCAAGTGACCTTGGCTGATGGTAGGAGGAGAAAACTCCCCACACACACCTGGTTACAACAGCAGAACTAGGCAAGTGACCCTAGCCAGGGGTGAAACAAAGGTGCCCCCCCACACCAGTGTGTGAGATTAATCAGCAGTGTGGAACAGAGGAAGCCAGGCAAAGTCTGGGAGGTGTCAATTGTTCACTGATATGGGATGAGCCTCAGGCTGGCTCCACCTGAGGGTGCCACAGCAGCTGGGAGAGCAGTGTGGAGATGGTCACAGTGGGCAGACTTGGGCGAGCCACCTGAGGGACATCTGGAAAGTTGCTGACTGAATAGAGGCCACAGTCCCCACATCCAGATGAACAAAATAGCCCCATACCCAGCACTAATCTTACTGCAGACTTGAAGGGGTCACACAGCACATTTTCAGGCTCTGTCTCAGACACTAACAAAGAATTGTGGACCCAGAGGAATTTTATTATTTTTCTTTGATTGCTTAATTCATTTTCTTTTTTATTTTTTGTTCAGTTTTTTTTTCAGTTGATTAGTTTTTTTATCTTTATTTTTGTTGTTTTAGTAGTCTTCCTTTCTTCAACTACCTCTCTTGACTTTATAATACTTTCATGTGAGTGAACAGTGTCTCCTGTTTTTCTGGTGCACTGCAATATTCTTTTGCTTTCTCCTTCATTCTTTCTCTCCTACCATCTTCTCCAGTTTCCCACAGTTTGACTAATCATCCTTTGCCCTCCAGCCTTGCTTCTACTATATCTCTATTCATTTATCTCCCTGTTTTGCCCCTTACCCCTCTTAACTCCCCCTCCCAGAGGGTAAAATCACTCTACTAAGGGGAAGTTCATTGCATACAAGTTTGTGGTTTATGTTAGATTTGGTTATATAATGGTACAGCTTACTTTATGGCTAAAAGTACCAAACTGATAGTTACCAGTTTGTCAGGTGTTAGGCTGTGTTTGATGCTGTTGTTATTGTTAATTGTACTACTTTAGCCAGTATGTCATACCTGTTGCAATCAGTTGTTCTCCCTTATATGATAATACTGTGATTATCTGGTGTTACAATCATTACCATTATTCTATTACCAAAAGACTGAATGCTGAGAAAAATATATAGTAACCTTTCATTCTTAATAATTTGGGAAAGTAGGATCTTGGGATAGATACAAGAAACAAGAATCACCTACATCTACAAGACAACTCTGAAGAATACACATCTCCTACGGTAGCCTTCCTACTAATGATAAAGGTATCTACAATAAGAAATCTTCAAGCAACATCTCAGAAAAGAAAAGAAAATTAAAAATAGAAATTGACAAGATGTAGAAGCAAAATGCAACCCCAGATCTCCAGCCCACTCAAGACAAGTCCAAGGTCAATGAAAGAAATGTAAGTAGAAGACACTCACTTGAACTTTCTGAAATTACAGCAGCAGAAGTTTAAAAAAAGGATGAATGAGACTATAGAGAAAATAATTGTTCAGATATAAAAATAAATGACAATCAAAATGAAACACTTGCTCAATGAATATGAAAGACAGAAATTAAAATAAATCAAGGAGCTTAGGAAAATGATGGAAACTATGAATGTCCAACATAGGAAAGAAATGGAATCCTTGAAATAGATTCAGATAGATATTCAGGATAATAAAAACTTCATTGAAAGTATACCTAATCTCTTGAACCAAGGTGAGGACAGAATATGAGATCTAGAAGACAGGACTGCAGTTAACAATGATGGAAAAAGAATATTTCTTAAAAATACGAAGAAACAATAAAAAAATCATTACAACAATTATAACATGATCCAAAGAAGAACAATATAAGATTGGAATCAATGAGAATGCCAGAGAGAACAAAATGTCATAAAAAATACATTCACAGGAGTACCAGCAGAAAAATTTCCAAACTTGAGAAATGAATTAGATACTCCCTAGCAAGAAGCCTGCTCATACAGCAGAAGCTTGGGTATGTAGATCCCAGCCAGAGGCCCATCTAGAGACCCTGTAAGTGAGCACAGATCCCTACCAGAAGCCCCCCCACCCCAGACAGCAGGAACACAGGCACATAGGCCACAGCCAAGGCCCTGCCAAGACACCAACTGCTTGGGCATACAGGCCCCAGTCAAATGGCTGCCTGGAAAACAGCTGGACAAGTGCATGGTCCCAGCAAGAGCTATGCACAGACACCAGCCAGAAGCCTACCTGGCCAACAGCATAGCATGGTAACCAGGAGGCCATCATTCTGAACCCAGATACTGCCCCAGTGGTGAGCAGCAGAGAGAAGGCCTCTCTGAGCCTTGTTGAGAATTGAAGCACAATGGGAGAGCAGAGTCACCTCAATAAAGGCACAGCAGACTGCACTGGTTGAAATGAGAAGACACATAAAGAAGTTTCACAACCAAACTTCTGGATTGCCAAAGGCAAAGATGGAACAATCTGAAACTCAACCACCTGGCCTCCCTGAACTGGCAACAAAAAAGGATCTAGAAAAATTAAAATCAGAAATAATTTCTCAGATAACATCAGAGATTGTGTCCATAGTGAAAAACATGATTAATAAACTTAGAGCAGACACAGATTTAAAAAAAAAATAGAGGCACTTCAGAACATGATGGAATCCCAGCAAAAGAAATAAATGGAATCCACAAAACAGATACAGATATCCATAGATTAAATACTTCACTGAAAGTTTATTCAGCAGAATGAGCCAATGTGAGGAGAGAATATCACATATAGAATACAGGATTGCCATTAGTGACCAGGAAAAGGGAGATTTCTTAAAAATAGCAAAGAACCATGAGAAATCAATCCAGCAGCTGCTAAAAGATGCAAAGAAGAATAACATAAGACTGATCAGAGTCAGTGAAGAAACAGGAGATGATAGTGCAAATGACATAAAAATAACTGTTCACAAAAGTAATGACAGAAAACTTCCCAAGCAGAAGAAAACAATTTGACATAAAAATAAGTGAGGCATATAGGACTCCAACTAGCCAGTATAAAAAAAAAATCTACACCTAGGCATGTAGTAGTCCAGATTTCAGAAACCCATCAGAAGAATAAAATTCTACAAGCAGTTAGAGAAAAGAAACAAATCACATACAAAGGAACAAAGGAAAGCCTACCAGAATCACAGCAGTCTTCTCAACACAAATGCTCAAGTCAACAAGAGCCTAGAGTGAAATATTCCAAGCCCTAAAGGAAAATAACCTCCAACCCATATTGATGTACCCTACAAAACTATCTTTCAGAATTGAAGGAGAAATAAGATACTTTCATGACAAAGAACACCTGAGGAATTTCATGAATACCAAACCAGCACTCCCAAAAATTCTAAATAATAGCCTAGGAAAAGAAAGTGAGGACCACAACCCCACAAAGCCCAGCAGAATAAATCCATCAGGTATGACAAGAAATTAAATACAAACAGAGAGAATTGAGCAACAGAAATAGGTCACAACAAGGATAAGTCAATACATATCAATTGTAACCATCAATGGTAATAGTCTAAATTCACCAATCAAAAGAAATAGACTGGCAGAATGGGAGAAGCAAAATCCAACAGTATGCTGTATACAAGAAACACACTTAATTCCAAAAGAAACTATTGGCAGATCAAATATATTTCAAACCAACACTAATTAAGAGAAACAAAGGTCATTACATCCTTATAAAAGGAACAATCCAAGAGATGACAAGCATAAATATATATATGCACCAACTACTAGTGCACCCAACTGTATAAAAAAATATTAATGGACATGAAAAATCAAATAAATACTAATACAAGAGTATTGGGAACCGCAATACCCCACTGTCATAAATAGATCAAATAGACAAAAAATTAAGCAATGAAATACTAGAACTCATCTAAACTCTCGAACACATGGACTTAAAAGATGTTTACAGAAGTTCTTCCCACAAAATCAGAATATACATTCTCTTTGCCTGTACATGGATTGTTCTTTGAAATAGACCACATACTTGTTCATAGAACATGATTAAGTGAATAAAAAGGAAGTGAAGTTATCCTGGGTACATTATCAGATTGTAGCGTGATCAAATTGGAGATCAATAGCAAAAGAAGCCACAAGAATATCATAAACACATGGAAATTGCATAACATGCTCCTGAACAACCAATGGGTCACAGAAAAAAATTAAAGAAGAAATCAGACAGTTTCTACAGTTAAATGACAATCCCAATACAACACATTGGATTTTATGGGTCACAATGAAAGCAGCCTTATTAGGGAACTTCATAACCCAGAATACTCGTATGAGGAAAACAGAGCAATCTCAAATAAACAACCTAATGTTGAACCTCAAGCTTCTATAAAAAGAAAAGAAGAACAAACCCAAAGCTCATATAAGGGAGGAAATTATAAAGATCAGAGCAGAAATCAATGCAATGGAGACTAAGAGAATGTTACAAAAAAAAATCAATGAAGCAAAGAGTTGGTTTTTCAAAAGAATAAGCAAAATTGGCAAACCCTTAAGGCAACCTTATCAAAGGGGGGGGCCCAAATCCATGAAATTGGGAATGAAAAGGATTAAATTAAAATAGAACCAGTACAAATCCACAGAATCATCAATATCTACTTTGAGAACCTATTCTCCAATAAGAAGGAAAACACAGAAGAAATGGACAGAATTCTAGATACATATGAATTGCCAAAGTTATAAAAAGAAGACCTGAAATTTCTAAACAACCCAGTATCAACGAAATTGAAAACATAATTAAAACCATACGACTTAAGTAAAGCCCAGGTCCTGATGGCTTCACTGCTGAATTCTACAAGACATTTAGAGAAGAACTTTCGCCACTACTGCTGAAACTCTTCAATGAAATGGAAAGGGAAGCAAATTCATTCCTGGAATCAAGTATCACCTTGATCCCAAAAGCAGAGAAAGACCCAACTAAAAAAAATAGAACTGTAGGCCATTCTCCCTAATGAACATAGATGCAAAATCTTCAATAAGATATTGGCAAACAGAATGCAAAAGATCAAGAAGGTCATACACTCTGACCAAGTGGGATTCATTCCACAGATGCAGGGATGGTTCAACATACACAAATCAATAAAAGTAATACAGTACACCAACAGAGCCAAAAAAAAACAATCATGTGATCATCTCAATAGATGTTTGAAAAGCATTCAACAAAAATCAATATCTATTCATGATAAACCCTATAGAAAATTGGAGTGGAGGGTCTTTATCTCAACTTTATAGAAGCCATCTATGAAAAACCAAGAGTCAACACCATTCTAAATTGTCAAAAAGTGAAATCCTTCACACTAAAATCAGGAACATGACAAGGATGCACACATCACCACATCTCTTCAATATAGTTCTGGAAACATAAGCCACAGCAACTAGACAAGAGAAAGAAAAAAAAAGGAATAAAGATAGGAAACAAAGAAGTTAAATTATCATTATTTGCAGGTGATATGTCTATATAGAAGATCCCAAGAACTCCACCAAAAGTCTTCTAGACTTAATAACCAAATTCAGTAAAGTAGCTGCATACAAGGTCAACACACAAAAATCAATAGCTTTCCTATACACAAAAAACAGACTCCCTGAGAGAGAAATGGGACAAACAATTCCTTTCAAAATAGCATCCAAAAGCCAGTACCCCACAAAACAACAACAACAACAAGATACAATAGAATCCAAAAAATTGAAATACCTAGGAATCCACCTAATGAAAGAATTCACAGAAAGAATTTAAGGACAAATCTATCTATTTTTTCTTGTTACCTGTGTGGTTTCATTATTTTTTGTTCTGGTATGTAACCCACTTGGAGTTTAACTTTGTGTATGGTGTGAGGTACAATTATAATCCCTTGTTGAAGTCGTTGACCAGCTGTTCTTGGACCATGTAGGACAATCATCAAATATTATAGTCAGAATCGTTACAAGTCATTGGTACCAATACTTTAAGTCCTCGAAAAGTTAAATGACTTCCTCAAGTGTCCCTATTTATTGGAAACAGATGGGGTGTAAAATCTACTTTTCCCAATCCTACATTCAATACTTTTAATATACTCAGATATTTAATATTGCCAATCAGTTCTTCAAATGCCAGATTTTGACACCAAGGGTCCAAGGACTATCAAATATTAAATATAGTGACCATCTGCCAATAATGAGTCAAGAAGAGCAAAACCTCAATGTGCATGTGGATCGTCTGGGGATCCTGTAAAGCACAGGTTCTGATACTGAAGGATAGGGAAGAGCCTGAGAGTCTGCATTTTTAAGAAGCTGTTGTTGAAGGGCAGGGGTTGATGCACTGCTCTGCAAACACTTTGATTAGCAAACAGAGGGAATATTTCAGGGACATCTACAGGTGAAAAAGTTTCATTGTGCTAGTCATTATCATACAAGATGGGAGTGGTGTTAGAGATGGGAGGAGAGAATGGAATAAAAAGCCACAGAGAGAAATGGAGCAAAGCACTCAGGGGGAACAGAGTGAACACTGAAACACACTAGCTTTGTGTTTGAGGGAATATTTACACAGTTGAAAAGAAGCATCGACTTGCTTTCATCCTCCAAAAGTAATTGCTAGTTGCTTCATAGGAATCATAATGGGGGCACTGATTTTACATCCGGTGCTTCATGAGCATTTCAAAAAAGAAACGCTTCTTGGAATCAGAGTTTTCATACAAAGGAAACATTCCCCATGTCCTTGCTCCCCTCTAAAGCCCTCTCTGCTCCACTTCTTCCCTGGTCTCCTGCATACCTAGGGGTGCGCACACAATGAGAGGATTACTGGGTGTACTTCCAGTTACCTTCAACCTTGCTGCTCAAATGTCTCAGGTGTGAGCATAAGATAGGAATCACTCAGCCTTGGAGACTGATGCTTCTTCACCAAAAGCTGTAAAGATAAACCCTAGAGGAATCAGAGCTGGCTTAAGACTCACTAATTATCTTCCCCCTTACCTAACCAGCTTATCTTGGTCCATTGAGGAATTTATCTTCATTTTGTCTCTTGCCTTTAACATGTTTGAATAGGAAATGAACTGCTGGAATTTTATGAGGCTAGTGTTTAACCTGAGTGGAACCCCATGGACTAATGGAAAATACTGAAATGTGCATTGATGCTTACTGGAAATGGGGGATCCTTGAGTGCTGCACTTGTAGCTAAAGACAGAAACATTAGCTATACGAAGTCAGCTGGTTAATTTCATGTGGTAAGTTATCCACTTGAATTACACATGAATATTAAACAAAATTTTAAAATAAGACAACATTTCCCTTTAAGGAAATGAGGTGATATGCTTAAAAAGACCTTAGTGACCTTTGCCTTCATTTATTAATGTACTACTTTTCTAAGAATTTGAGTTGGAAAGAAAGTTCTTTCAGTGATAGCTACGGACCTACCATATTCCTACACATTTAAGCCACTGGGCAAGAGGAAAAGGGCATTTTGGGCAAAAGGCAGAGCTATCAATTGCGTATTTGCATCAGGACAAAAGACTGTCTCACAAAAGTAGCTTATCTTCACTCATCCCAAAAGTGGGATTTTTTTAAAAAATGTGGTCACCTTAATGCAAAACAAAGAGCATTTGTGTGCTCTGCAGCATAACCGTGGATAACAGGATAGAAAAAGTGTGCATTGAAAATTCCCACGGGAAGGGAAAAGGACATTTTTTTTCTTCATAGTGAAAAGAACAATTGCTCTGTGGGTAAGAAGACAGAGAACTCAAGGTGTTGATGGATTATTCAAGTGTCTCCTCAGAGTATAATCAACTGTGTGAACCAACTCAGAACAGACAACTCGAAAGTAAAATAATTTTGTAAAAGCAAGGCCATATATGCAACACACAATATAAGACACAGGCAACCGAAACTGCTGGAAAGAGTCAGCCAGCACAGTAATAGAAACTGTCTGATTCACTGTCCTGGATTTCTAAAGGATTGTCTCCTTTCCTGCAGGACAAAAAAAAAAAAAAAAAAAAAA
>NW_022900919.1:39424398-39473569 GCF_012274545.1 Fukomys damarensis
GTAGGATGTGTTCTTTCATTTGATAACTGAAGATGACCAGCCTACACAGTTAAGCACTTCCTCCCCTCTGGATGGCCCTGGGACAAGGGAGACTTACGGACCTCCCAAGCACATTAGATAAGGAAAAGAGACACCCGCCAGTTCTTCCATCCCCTACAAGGGACCCTCTTTCTCTCCCGGTGACTCTTTCCTGAATGCTTGCTCTAACAGTTAACACCTGTTGTAAAACACAACTAGCTTCCAAAGTCTGGTGATGGGCCTCAAAGAACAAAATTGATGTTTAAATTCAAACCACTGCCATTTTTAAGACTGGTATTCTAGCTCATAGAATTACAGAATTTCAGAGTTGCACTAACCTCTTTCACTGGACCGATGAGGAAACTGGGATCCATCACAAGCTGCTGATTTGCTTAAAACTCTAAAACACTAGTAATAGTAATAATTAATAATAATAATAATAATAATAATAATAATAATAATAATGTGTATTCGTGCATGTTGACCATGTCTCTCTGGTACTATTTTAAACACTTTTATGAAGATGGCTTCATTCCTCATGATATTCACCAAGCTACTGGTAGGCACTGTTATTATATTCATTTTATAGGTGAAAAAGTACAGGACAGAGAACTTAACAACCCAAGGTCACCCATCCAGGGGAAAATGGAGCTGGAAGAGGAACGTGGATTTCCTGAACTCACATCAGAATCCCAATTCTACCTTGGAGTGCAGCAGCAAAGGTGGTCTGGCCCTGGAGTCCCCTGGCTCTGTTTGATAGGCCTTGCAATTAATATGTCACCTCCCAGGTCACTTGGCTCATCTCAAATCAGAGCATTCTCTTAGAAGCCTGATAGAACTGAGATGTCATGAACTTCTCTAATACCTCCCTCCCTCAAATGGCCTCACGGGTACACATAAGTATTATTTTATTTCTGGCTCATCAACTTTCCACCAGGATAGGACAACACATCAGTGAAGTCATTAAATCTTTCTAATAACAATATTATGCTAATGGAAACTATTAGTCTATTCCATGTCCCCAAAAAAACCATCTGGTAGATTTACCTAGCAATTACTTTGAGATGTCTTAGGGGATCTTAAAGCATAAAGAATATAGGGATTCATAACTTTCTCTGGGCAATGGAGTTTTCCATGTGGTAACAAGCTGGCGTGGCTGGACTATTGGATTTAGACATAAACAGGATACTGGAAAAGGCTGGGGAGAGTACACGGCAGCTCTCAGATTAGAATTCAGGTGGTCGGGTAGCATGAATGGGTATTTCCAAGCCCAAACTTTCTACAGAGAGAACCAGTTGCCAGTATTTTGATTGCATTATGAATTTCTTCTTAAAATGGTTTGTTCCTTAACATCAAATAATAAAACAGAGGTATTGAGCCAATTTCAGTAATTTAGAATAATTAGAGCCTTAAGTAGGCAGCACGTGTTTGGAGTAGAACAATCCCTCCACAAACAACAGTAATGTCAGAGGTTTTAGGCTTGGGTCTGTTTTCTCTCTCTACTCCCTGTGGCTCCAACGGGTGGCAGAGTTTCCCTTCCTGGAGCCCTGTTACCCAGTAAGTCCTGAAAGGGTTGGATAAATGTTGGCTGCCACGCACATTCAACCTTGAAAACACAACAATCTGGGATTTTAATTCAAACAAATGTGAAAATGGATTATAAATAGGATCCAGCTGCATTTCTAATAGCAAAAAGAAAAAAAAGACCTGGGACCCAAAAGTAAGAAAAAAAGGAAAATGAAAGCACCTTGCCTCTCTTTCCATGGCCTTCTCTCAAGCTGCAATCATCACCCTGTTGAAAGAGGTCTTGAGAAGGCCTAAAATGTTTTAATTATACTTAATTAAGTTGTCATTTGTTACTTGGCTTCCTTAAAATTCTACCTAATTAAACCAGGCTTCATTTTCAGATCTACACAGTTACCTTCAGCCCAGCATTTAAAAAAGGAAAAAAAGAAATAGTTAGCAGAGTCTGTCTTCCTGGAGACTTCCCATCTCATTGCCAACAAACGTAGTTTATATATTACTAGCACAGATGTCAGCCAGCGCAACACAAGGCTTCTGCCGGGGTGTTGACAAAGACAACCCCCACCCTGACCTTCAATAATCTTTTTCTTTTTCCCACAGAAACTTTCATGTAAGTCAATATTTGAATATAGAAAAAGTGGGAGCAAGTCATTTCCAATCATCAGCACAGCACCAAATGGAATAATATTACCTACAGCCTGGATCACTGGGGAAATTCAACCGTCTCAAACTTCATTATGTCGACATATTACTTCAAGGTCACTGTTTCTTGAGTGTCAAACTTTACTGGATGATTTAATTGAGCTTGGTCATGTCCCCTTAGGGGGCTACTGTGTGTGATCACACCATTTATGCCTTGCACAACTATAGAGGGCGCCTTTCATGGGTGATCATTACTGATTTCTATTTTCACTTTGATGGTTTCCCGGCAGATGGCAGTAAAGTGTCTTGAGGAAAGGGATCTGATTTCTAATCATGCATTTGCCCTGGGATAATGCTTACCTACAAAATTTCTCACTGGTCTAACTTTTAAGCAAAAAACAGATCATAACACAGTCTAAGATTTTTTTATTCCAGTCTTAAGACTATAACCTATGTTTCTGACAAATGAAAATACTGTTAATAAATTCCATTTTATAATCATAGGAAACAACAGAAGTCTGCATACTAACATAATTTCTGCATTTATTTTTTAATCACCCAGAATTAATTAATTTTGGAGGAATCCATGCCATGTGTGCAGTACCCAGTAAACAACAAAGCCCCCATTTTTGTATCTTTTATATCATATAAAACTTTCTGTCTCTCCACTATTTGCTCACAAGAATCAATAATGTAGGTCAGACACTTAATTTGCAAACAATAACAAATGCTTCCTGAACATTTCTGCAAATAGTCTTTATTTGTTTGCTCCCTTCCAAGTACTGTTTGTTTCACCTGCAAACATTTCCAACTGAAAATGTTTATCTCATTCATTGTGGTGATGCAATTATTTGAGGGGAAGCTTAGGGAGATAGCAGATAAATTTGCAAACATGTCCATAGGTCAATTGTGATTCCAAAATCTATTGCTCATTCTCATTTCCTTAAAGTGTTTCTCTCTGAGGTTTTAGCAAATATATTTGGGGAGTCTCTAGAATGCAGCTGTTCATCTGCACACAGGCAGGATTGTCCACTGAGTCTTCAAAAATGTGCTTGTGACCTACAAAAATACAAGTCTGTGGAAATCTGTTGAGGGAACACAACTCAAGCTATGGATGTGGCCTTGGGAACTTGTAGCCACCAAAGTCTCCAAGATACATGTACTCAGATGCTTCACTTCTTTGTCAACAGGAAATAAACCAGGAGGAATAAAAATGAGGACAAATACAATAAAAGTGAAACAAAGAACAATGGTAGATAGGTTTCATATATGTTAAATATGAGGCTGCAATGTTAAAGAAGAATTAAGAGACCCAATATTGTCAGGTTAATAAACTAAGCTCATTTTCTCCAGTTACAATTATTAAATTTAATCCATTAAAGTTTCTTCTAATAAAGAAGATTCAATGAAGATGAGGACAATGATACAGAAGAGCAGCAAAACTGAGAAAGAGAAAACGAGGAAGGCAAGGAGGCAGGTAAGCCAAAGTTACTATTTCTATAAAAGCTTTGGAGAATCCTGTGTATCAAAACCTGAAAAAGGAGAAACTCTGGCCCACCACTTTGACTTCAGCTAATTCAGTCTAAAAATTCTAATGAGGGCCAGGGATTTAGCTCAGCGGTTCGGTGGCCTGCCTCGCAAGTGCAAGGACCTGAGTTCAATTCCCTGTACCACAAAAATCAATCAATAAATAAATAGAATAAAAATTCTAATGAAATAAGAGAGATGTATAAAATATTGACATCATAGGCATAATAATATTTAATCCAGGATTACTTGTAATAGTTATTAACTAGAAATACAATGGATGTCTATTGAGAAGGGAATTATTAATTAAACTCTGCTTTAAGTCCCTGCTATCTATTTCTTCCTTATCCTAGCTACTTTTTGCACATTCTATCCACTTAACTGACCTATGTTAGGTGCTTCACAAATCCACATTCCTTTTCCATGAATGCTGAGCTCCACCACTTTGCACAACTAAACCACCTCATTCCTCAAGTCCCAGCTTTGTATCTCTATGTCTTGTCCTATTTATTACCCAACCAGCGTGCTTCTCACTAACTTCATAATATTTGTGCTTGTTTGAAATGTATATTTTTTGTGTTGCTCAAGCATTTCTGGCCCACCTGATCCCTCCTACTAGCTAAAACCTATATAATAGTCCGAAGCCTGTCTAATGTCTATGTGCCTACTGACCATAGTCTTGCCTGTCCTATGAAGGAGCTCAAAAATATTTGTTGAAACAATAAATCTATAAACAGGAATATTCAACATGATGTCACCATTCTATGACCTATATAATCATAAAGAAACATTAAATATGCTATTATAAGAGATTACTGAAAGCTAGAGAAATTGCAAATGAGAAAATCATAAAAAAACAGTATTTATAACACTGACATGTTTACATTTTTAAAATTCCTTTGTGGACTTTTCTCAATTTGTTTATCTTCTGTGGGTATGGATGGGGAGGGCAAGGACTAGACAAAAGCACTAGGAGAAGAGTTGACAAGGAGAAAATCTGTGAGGCTCATGTAGTTTGGGGAATGATTTACTAGAAAACTTTACCTTTCTTTTTTTTTCTGCTATTTTCACATCTCATCATTTTCCTTTTCTTTTCCCCAGATGTCCTTTAATTTATTTTTGTTTAATTCAAGCATTGTTTAGCTTCATGGGGATCTCCAGGCTTGTCCCTATATATCTCCCCCCCATTCATGAATAGGAAAAAGGCACAGCCTAAAGTCTCTAATCATTACTTCACAATCATCCCTGAAATTCATTGAGCTGGTAACTTCCACTTAGCACTCAGAACAGCTTCAGCCCCACCCTGGCTGGCCAAGGATTCATCCTTCCCCAACCAATCCTCACTCTCTAGCTTCTAAATGTCCCCTCTCTTTAGACTGAAAGTGTAAGTATTAAAAATAAAAATAATTAGATTCATTCATAGGAAAATAGATACATATTGAGGATATACTCCTAAGTGCAATAAATAAGTCACACATGTGTAAATACCAAATAGTTTCTCTGGTGTGAATAAACTATGACAGTACATAAGGTCTTAATGATATAATGGACAATGTGAAATAGGAAGAAAGTGGCTAAAGGTGTAGGGAAAATGGGAAGGGTAGAGGAAAGGTAATAAGGGAAAGGAAAAAATAATAGAAAATGAAAAAATGGAAAAAAAAATGTTTGTAAATGGGGAGGGGAGGAGGGGGTGAAGGGAGGGCAGGGACAAGGGGAAAAAATGAGAACTAAGACCTGTTGTGTGAAGATCCCAATGATGAATGTAACTGTACTGTATACGTAAAAATGTACCAATAAACTAAATGAGGAAAAAATAAAATAAAATAAAAAATAAAAATAAAAACAATAAAACAGAACTCTCAAAATGCTACACAGCCCCACTTCTTGCAGAAACTGAAAAGCGACAACTAGGAAGACAGCCCATAGAAGATGCCACATCACATGGGTGCTTGCACTGGACCTCTTTGAGTTTATTTTCAATGTACAGCACCTCAAGCTACCTTCTCTGCTCAAGCTTCCATCACAAGCTAATAAACACAGCAGTTTCCTCCTTTCACAACTTAATTTTTTCACTTCCCATATCAGTTTCTTCAAGTTCTTGATTCTTCTCTATTAAACCCTTTTCCTTTCTTCATTGGTGTTTTGTGCATTCCTTCCATCCAGCAGAGACACTGTATATGAGAATTTTCTTACATTACTTTGGACCTTCCACCTTAGTTCATTTTGACCTTTGCCTTGATTAAAGATATTGTGATAACAGCAAACTGATACAACTCCTGCTATCACAGGAAAAGGAGGCACTTACAATTCCATGAAACCCCCATGCTAAAATTTCATCTCTGCCTGGCTGTCTGGATCTCTCCTCTACATTCTATGCTCTGCCATCTCCTCCCTCTGTCTGAGAAGGTTTTTAAAATTATTTTTATTGTCCCACCTCAGAACTTTAACTAGAACATGTGTGGCTTTGGGTTGCTATGACACAACACTTTCCTCAAATCTAACTCATCTGTTACTTCTGTCTCATTTTAGGTTTCCTTAAAAGTTGACTATGTGATACGGATCTGAGTGCAAGTGATTTGTTTGAAAAGTGATTCTAGGAAATACTGATAGAGAATGTGAGGAAATAAGACACAGAAGAGAAGATAATCAATACAAACTGTATGTTATCAAGTCGGTTGTTCCTGGTGAAATGTGATTAACTAGAACTTAATCTTTCTGAGAAACTCTGGAAATCAATGAAGAGCACAGGTCTCACATTAACCCACCCAAGGGACACAGCAGCTGGGGCATTTATAGACTAACTTCAGTAACTCATTGGTTAAGAGCTCTTCCTGGAGATATTAATTGCCTGGCACTTCTGGCTTGCCATGATCATGGGCAAAGATGTCTTTAATCACCAGAGAAAATGCCCAAGCTTTGGTCAATATACCCATAGTGCTTTACAATACTGAGGTTCAGTGGAGTCAGATGTGACATAGCAGCATCTAACATTTCCTACCTATAGTTCCTGTGTATCTTTGTTCAAATCTGAAAATGAGACTATGGCTCATCTTGATCCTTGGGTATTGGTCTAAATAAAGTTAGCACTGAGTATGGATCATCTGTAGTAAAAATGCCCACCTAGGCTCACTCCTCTGGTAGTGGCTTTGGGGCACCTCCAAATGTGACAAAGCCTGGGAAAACTTGGAAGTGTGTCAATGAAACCAACATCCTCTGTGGCATAACTGGTCTGTGCCGTTACTTTATCTCTTTGGTTGCCAGGTGACCAGAGTGCACATCCATTCCTGCCTTCACAAACAAGGCAATATTCTCATGAAATGATCTACCTACGCTCTGCCAGCCTATATAATTACCCACGGGCATGGCTACATGCTCTTGTGAAGCTCTCATAGTCTGAGTTCCCTTGGGCAGGAGTTTGCTTTCTCTTCACTACCATTTTCTGGAAAGATCATCTTAAAGGAAAACAACACCTTCACATAAAGAACCTCATAAAAGGAAGAATAATAACAATTTGACGCCTGGCTCTGAGCCAAACCCTGCGTCCATTCCTGTCCAAAGTGGATGTGGAGCTTCCCCAGGCCCTGTATACCTCATCGCGCCTGAGGATAATTTCACCCATTCAGTAGTGTTTTGCACATCTGATGGGAAAAAGAGATTGGAAGTCCCACTCAGGCAGAAGATCAGACAAGTAATGTGGAGACAGTCCCCACATTTCATCTCTGTTATGGGTACAAAAACAACCTGGTCTAGCTCTCAACAGAGTAAGAACAGCAGCATCACATTGCACAGGTTCCTTGCCAGTAAACCATGATGACAGAAGGAAAATTCCTATCAAAGATGTCTAAAGTTTGTTTTGAAATAAAGGAACTCCCTTAGGGATGCCTTATCATTAGGGAAAGGAGAGCAGCTTTTCTCTTGACCCTAGGTTTCCATGCTAAAGTTTCTCATTAAAAGAACTATTCCTTTCCCAGGAAAATTATTTCATCAATTCCAAAATGCTTAAATCATTTTTAAGTTTCCTAATACAGTTGGTAATAGGTAGTACTAGTTGGTAATAGGTGGTAAGCTCTCAAAAGGAGAACAATTATCTATAAAAGAATTCAGCTTATAAAGTTAGTGAAGTCCAAAGCTAACAACTCTGTACATCTGCCTAAGAGAAACAGCATCCATTCTTTCTCTTCCTTTTAGATTATATTACCATGTGTATTTGTCTTCATGGTATCTTTATTGTTGTTATAATAATTAATGAATGTTAATTATATAAATTAATAGGTTTCACTATGACTATGACAGTTCCATATATGCATATATAATGCTTTGATCATGTCCACCATTCCTTGTACTCTCTCTTGACAAGAAGGCATCTGTAAAATCCTAACCCAAAACTTGCAGTTAAGAAATAAATTAGGGCCGGAGATTTAGCTCTGTGGTTCCGCCGCCTGCCTCACAAGCGCAAGTTCCTGAGTTGCATCCCCCATACCAAAACAATTAATTAATTAAAGCTTTTTCGGGGGAAATTATTTGTGCATTAGAGGGTCTAATGATCTTAGACCCCATAGGCTTCAAAGTGTCACTGGAGCTTCAGAAAGAATAGCAATTCAACACCATTTGAACAAAATACTTTATTTCAAAACACTTTTTACTTCTCTGCAATTCATTACATTTTTATGTAGTATTTTTACATAATACTTCTTAAAGTAAATTTTCTCCTGTATCAACTCAGTTTTGAAATTTTTTATAATAAATAACTAAATTGCTCAGCTATTCTATTTTTTAGCTTATATATGGGATTCATTTTTCAAGAAATGTGTTGGAGGAAATAATCACAAGATCCTTGTACCAAAAAAGAAAAAAAAAAAGAAGACCCTTGCACCATTATAGTTTTTCTGCTACCCTAGAGTTGAGAACTTTAATAAAATCCACTTTTAAAACAAACAGCAAAAACACTAATGTTCGTTCTAGCATGGGAAATCTGTACTGCAACCTCAGCATAAAATGTGCAACTTTTTACCAATACTCAGATTTTAGGGTAAAATGTTTATGAACTGTTATATTTTAGAGTCTAAGAACTTGGTAAATTGAGACTGAGATGGACCACACAAAGGACTTATTTTCATTACCTACTTGTCCTCACTTGGCGCCCATCGATTCACGCATTCCCTTCCTTCCCTGTCCCGATGTTTGCTTTCTCTGGTTGGCTACACCATCCATGCAGCAGAAATACGTTGTGCTATTCATTTGTCCAACATTTCTTGGACGCCTACTTTGAGCCAGACACTGTCTCCGGTGGAATATGACAGATAAAATACCTGTCATCAAATTCATAACAAGACACACAAGCTTAAATACTACACGGTTTCTCTTATATGAGAAGCCCAAATTATAAATAAAGAGCAAAATAAAAGAAAGACAACAGGAAATAGAGAGACCTTTCTCAAATGGGAAGGGGATCAAGAGATGGGCAAGAGAGGGGGGAGGGAAAGGGATAAAAGAAGGAATTGAGATGTGTTGTGCACATGTGCCAACTCCACACAAAGAACACAAACAGTAAGTACTGTAAAACTATATTAATAAAAAATGAATAAATATCATTTTCAATTTATGGAGAAGAAACAAGTTATTTTCATGGAAAGGTATAGATCACAAATGTATTCACAAATTGCATAATTTTAAATAAGTGCAAAGGAAAAAGTAAGTAAGTAATTTGTGGCAAAAGGAGAATAGGATTAGATGTCTACATTAGGACCAGTAATATGAAAGGGTCTTATACTAAAATAACAAACACCTCTACCGTGTCAAAAGCAAAGTCTATAAACTGTCACTGGTGGAGTTTTCTATGAGCCTTGGCCTGTCCCTTATCTAATGCCTCAAGATCGGTCCATTGTATCAGTACTTCCCTCCAAGGTCTCCATGGAGAAGAAACCATCCTGGGTTCTTCTACCGGAAAGTACATGTTTCCACCAGAAGTCACACATGTAACTTCAGTCACAATTTCATGGGACAAACTAAGTTACCTCATGTTCTCTAACCTCAAGGGGCTAGCAAGTAGCAGCCCCTCCCTGGTATCCAGATGGACAAAAATTGGAAATGCTCACAAGTGGGTACCTAATTGAACCTGACACAGAATGGTGAGAACAGTCTTTAGAGAAGACCCTGAAAGAGAAGCACTCCAGCCAGAGGGAAGAGAGTTGAGAAATGAAGGTGACGGATTAACTAAGGAGCCTGGAAGAGGAGTGGTCAGATAGCTGAGAAAGGCAGAGGCCCATATCACAGCAGCCTAGGAACGGCTCTGAGGAGCGCTGTTTCATTCTCGACACAGTGGGAAAGGCCTTGGAGAATGTAAGCTGAGGACTGACACTGTGAACTCTATTTTAAAATCACACAACTGCCTGTACATCTCCCCTTAAACCATCAAGGCCCAGCTCAGGGGCCTCCTTCTCTTTGAAGCCTCCTCTTGCACTCTCAGCTAGACTTGAGCAATCCACCCTCCACATCCTCTCTCTTCTTGGCATAAACCTCCATTTAATCAATCACCTTGTTGTAGGATAATGATAGGTTTGCCTGTCTTTTCTTCATTCAACCATAAAATCCTGAAGGGCAGGGATCATATCTTTGTGTTCCTTGTATCCCTAGGGCCTAATAGAACCCTTATAATGCTGGATTCTGTTCTCAGAATAAACTGAACCTGGCCTGGCTCTCAGAATCACCAAGGACCATGGAATTAAAGGGCGCTTTGAGATTGTGAAGTAAGTACACTGGCGTCCAGGAAGGCTAAGGACAGAAGGTGTTGGGAGCTGTACACCCAAACCCAAAAGGAGAGAGATTCTGAATGAAGCAAAGTGGAGAGAGCAGAGTTGCCCTCCTCCCAGTGCATTCCAAACCTGAAGAGGGCGTGGAGCAACTGAGATCTTCTAAAGAACACCAGAGCTGCATGGCTCAAACATTAAGACCACTGATGCGTCCCAAGTGAGTTGCAAAAGTCACAGAAGCAATTACATGGCTGCCTCATGTCACTCTGCCCATGAGACCCAAAATCGTTGGCGTTCTGGACACCTTTGCTCTCTTTGGAGCAGATCTCTCAGGAGTAACACGATATTCCCTTTCTGCATCCTCAGAATGAAGATTTCAGAAGAGGGAGAAAAGATCTTCCCTGGGCACGGCCAGAGATTCTGAATTCCTCTCCTTTCATGTTCCGACAGCTCACTTGCCTGCTGCCACACAGAGCACCATGTATTTGCTCAGGATTTTGCCAGAGGCAGGTATATGACTCAGTTTTCTGGGCTTTTATTATCCCCATCTGCATCCAGCACTGAAGCAACCTTGTCACCCTAAAAATAGGTGACGAGGAGATTTAGAAAAACACATCAAGTTTTCCTTCCCCCTTCACAGCCCAGGAAAAGAGAGCACATGCCTGAAAGTCAATTCTCTTACTACCCAAATTAGAGTCAAGAATCAAGTCTCCATGTGACTACAAGAAGCTCTCCTGCAGTTATTTTCAAGTAGCTTGTACCTTGTCTGAAAGTGCCTTATAAACAGGCATTCTGATATTAACGGCACTGTAGATAGGATGACAGCCGTCATCCACATGGTCCCTCATAAATTGTTACATAGTAAACCAGAGACATAAGGAATTCTGAGAAGCCCTTTCTCACTTGTTTCACTTTGGAGAGCAGGAGTGGACTTCATTACTGCTTGCAGCTACTTCACCCTCATCTCTCAACCCAGTTGACTCAACCTTGAGTCAAAGTACAAGTTAAAAATAAATCATACTTTCCTTCCAGATACTTAATTACAAAGCCCTCATATGAATTATCACAACAATTGTTTTACTCATAGTGAAAGGCAGAAAACTTGCTCTTGCATAAGTCTCTTGAGGCCCTGTACACTGCATCACTACACTGAACTCCTCCTTCAACGTCCACCCTAAGCAGAGTCTTCACCTTGCCCAACCTACTGGAAAGCAAGACCAGAAGGATGCAATTGCATTTTCTAGAATGTGGATCCCATAGCTGCCATTAACAAGCTTCCAAGGCACCCTCCTTGTGGGATCTCAGCTTCCTACAGCGCAATAAAATCAGAGCTCGAGCTTTGACACAAGACATCGGCAGCTTAATGTCTTTCCTTGGTCCTTATCAAAATTCGGGAATTTGGTCACGCGACATAATACACTGAGCACCTAAAACACAGAAAGCGCTCAAAGGATGACAACCATTATTATTACAAATTCAGATTCCCTCCTTTACTGCTCTACCCACTGTGGAGTTCACAGTATTTATAGGCCATGTGTGGCAAGAATTTTAAAATAAAATTAAACGATTTATTATTGAGTGACTGCACCAATTAATAGATATAGATGATATAAGTAGAAATATATTATCTCACATAATATATGTCACCAAAATAATCCCTTAGGGAAAAAAATTATACAATGTTCTACTTATTTCAAAACTAATTTTAACCCCAATAATATTAGAAACAAACAAAAATGATCTTCAGGGGCATTAATCTGCATTAATTAAAGTGTGTCAAACGAAAGACAGAACTCCTTTCCGAAAATCTCTGGCAACATCTCTGTGACTAAAAACTCTGAGTTGACTGGTAGATCAGGGACAAACCCCAAGCTAGTTATTCTCCTGGAGATACTGTACTCCCATGGTACAGGCATAAAGTATGTGACCATCAAGGTAGCTGGTGAGAGTGAGGATAAAGGGGGTCAGTCCCACCCAAGCCTCGGGGGCTGAAAGTGAGAAAGAAATGGGTTCCCAGGGAAAAGTTAAGAAACTTACCAAAATGGAACATAGAGTCAAAAATAATAAAAGAGCTAAACAGATAGATCTGCACAGTACGCACAATAGGCATTGCTTTGCTTTGGATGCCAGGAGATAGGACAAATGGAATGTTCTCCTGATTTAATGTAATTAGCTGCTACGTTTTAGTTGCCTGCAAGTGCCATGAGGTGCTTAAGAACCTCTCAGGCAAACTATAGCATGGATTTTAAGTTCTATGCCTCTCTCAGCTCAGCTGCCCTAAATGATACTCCTCATTTCACTTGTCCTGCTATTTTCCTAGTCTCCTGGCCTATTTGAGTTGTGGTTGTTTGGTCAGAACACAGGGCTTTAGTTCTCTCCACAATAACCAGAGGGGAATGATCAAACCAAGGCACTAAAAAAAAGGCTAAAAACCAACCTCTGCCAATTGCACATAGACTAACCTAAAGGTATAGCCAAATCTTGGTTTTAAAAGCAGTAAATTTATAATTCAGCATTTTTGAGCTGTTGCAGCCAAACACAAGAAATGGGGCTCTGACAAAGCATAGTTTTAAGCCTACATATTGGTCGTCGGTCTTGGGAAGAGCTGCACCTTGGTGATTTCCCAAGGGTGACTCTGCCAACAAGGGATCACCCTGAACTAAGTTGAAAGCAGGCACAATATCACTTGCCATCTGCATGACCAATGCAAACCAGCCTATTGTTATTCATAAGAGCCATGGGTGATACACGCTGTGAGGCTGGATATATATGTATCGCTTTCCTTTTGATGCCAGGACACAGAAGGGACAAATGAAATTGCATATTCTTCTGCCAGTTGGTTTTTCCCACCAGCTGGACCAGGTACTGACAATCATTTAGACAGCACCTGGTCTTTTAATCCTAAAGGGAAATCCATTACTTTCCAACCCTTGGTTGTGGAGATCCTCCTAGGTTCTAGCCCAGTCACTTTTTGCTTGCAATAAATACATGGAAAAGCCAAACTCCCACCAGATTTCTACCACCACAGTCAAACCAAATGAATGTTTAAATAACTCTCATCCTAACGCAGCCTAAGAAAAAATAAACTGTACTTTTGTTGTTGCTGAATTCCTTTTAACAAGTAAGAAACAATGTATTTTAGCTACAACAACTTGTGTAAAATACATTTATTGACTTAAAGGAACAATGGATAATTAGGGAAGAGGCAGGCACCATTTTCCAGTTGTTCCACCTCCAAATAGCACAAGAGTGGAGACCATTAGGAGAGTTTTTAAACTTTTTAGATATCCTGAATACAAAATAAATGAATTTTAAGATGGCATTATTTGATAAATGAGATTTATATTGTCAACTATTAGAAGAAGCAAAGGCTTGCTGTACCTCCCATCAGCCACGCTTTTGCATCATTCTCCAAGGATAAATGCCAGGAAGGCTGCACCACATCCTCATCCTACAGAAGAGGAAGGAAGCTAAGTCTCTAGATGAGGGAGTAACATCACCCTTCTCTTAGTGATCTCCTAGGACCAGTGTGCTTAGAGACCTCTCACTCCCCAAAGGCCTTGACCTCTTCTGCAAGAGTGGGATAAGGGATGCTAGAAGGTAATTTGACAATAGCAAAATTATTTTTTAAATGTCATATCATTTTAAATAACGGTAATAATTAGATAGCTGGACTCTTAGTAATGCTTTGCTGTTGACAAAGATTTGTACATAAATGATCTCATTTATCAGCTACAGGCTGATCTCATTTAAATCATGATCTACATATAAAAAACGGCCAGATACACATATGCATCCTGCACACATTTGCCCCCTTGTTTCCATACAGTTATGGAGGTAGTAGAGTCACTGTCTTGACCTCGACAAATACCATGACTTCACATGCGCAATGATGGCCTGTAACTCAATAAAGGAACCAAGATTATTATAAAGAAGGGAGCCAGGCTGTAGATAGAGCAATGGTAGGACAACTCCTCACAGCTAAGCAGGATTGGTGGGTCAATCACATGGACAAACCCAATACACAGGTAAAAACACTGGCAACTCATAATCCCTTCTTCCTGCTAACAAACTCACGTGCTCTCAGCACTACCCCTCTGGGAGCAATACCCTCTGTAAAATTCTCATCGTGTGGTCCCATGTCAAATCTCTTACACATTATATTTCATCAAGTTTTTGGGCGCTATTATTGCTGTTTACATTATACAGTGCAAAACTGGAAGTTGAGAAGAATTAAGTTATATGCCTAAGATTATCCAGCCAGGAAAGTTGCAGCCCTGATATCTAAACCTGGCTCTCTGGCTACAAAGCCTGTGTCTATCCTCCAGCCTCCATAAACTTCATTGCTCACATCTGCTTCCCAATTCCCTCCTTCCTTTCTCTGGATTCCCTACTGCCTTGAAAGCTCAGAAAACATCATAGAAGAAAAAATAAAATTCCTAACGAAGCCTCCTTGTCTCAATATTACTCTCATGAGACTGTCTGCACATGAACTCTGAGGAAATATTATGTCCCATTAGGCTCACTGTACTTTAGTTATCAACTTCCAGAGTCAACTGGTTCAAAGCTAGAAACTTAAAACATACAGTGACTACCACTTAACGTATTTAGGATCTACTGACTTTAGCCTGGCAAATAAGCCAACTTCTCTCATTATAGCTGCAAATACTAGGGAATACTTAGACAGGACAATGTGGGAGTGTTTGGGAAAAGGGCGCAATCAATGGCACAGCAAGTTGTCTTCAAGAATTTAAGCAACTGATACTAAAGAGGATGAGTCTTTCGAAACAGATGCACATGCAAATGTCAGCATCGTAAAGCCAGTTCAGAAGGGGCCAGATGCCACTGTTACTGGCCATCTCAGAATTCCTGCAAAGAGTTAGGGAATGGCCTTAAATCTTGGAGATAAAATCAACTTGTATATAAGAATAAACAAAATGTCCTTGAAGCTTTGCAGTTAAAACTTAGGAATTGAACTGGTTCTAGCTCATTGCTGAAGCTATACTGGGAGGATTAATTTTAGAAGATTCAACAAGCTATAACGATGGGTGTGGTGTCACATGCTTGTAATACCAGAACTCGGGAGGTGGAGGCAGGAGTATTGTCTGAAGTTCAAGGCCAGCCTGGACCACATAGTGCCTTCAAGACCACAAGGCCAGACTGAACTACAAGACTTGTCTGGAAAAAAACAAAAACAAAAACAAAAAACCAGGGAAGACTTCTATTTCCATATACCTCTATTCCTCACTGTTTGCCTTTTTGTCATTTTATATGAGAACTGAACCCAGTCACTCCTATTACAACTCTGTGTTTTTTAAGAAAAAAAAAAAGCTAAACCATAAGAACCCCTAACATAAGAGGAATTTGAGGGGTAGCACCAAGAAAAAAATACACACAAACAGGGAAGATCTACAAGGGAATTCTTGGCTGACAAGATTTTCAGTCATCTTGTTTTGTTTTCCTACTTCCCTAGATGCTGCTGGCTAATACGGCTTTCTTTACTCTTCCTCCACAAAGTTCAAGGGCTGTCAGTTTTTTAACTCTGTGCACAGAAACACAGAAGCAAGCAGAAGCTTTGTTAGGCCCTAAATGAAGTCTATGATCCCTTTTCTTCTCTTTCTCCATGATCCCTTTCCTTCTCCAAAATCAAAGCCCACAGGTATCCACTTGGAGAGATCATTTAGTCTGAGTTAAGATCTGTAACCTTTCTTGCGCTCTCTGGCTCCTTTCACAATTCAGTGAAGCCTGCTGACTGTTTCTTAGCAGAATAACTCTAAATTTATTAAATAAAACATATAGGGTTACTAGGAAAACCTGCTACATTGAAATAGTTATAATAGCTTTAATTGTGTTATAGTATATATATGCTCCTTTATTAATTATTTAAATAGAAAGATATAGTATTGCATCTAACAATTACATAATTTCCAAACAGAAATGCACATAAGAGAGATTTTGAGACTGGATGTCTCAAAATCAGCAACTATGTTATAACATATGAAAGACTGCTGCTAATTTCATGGAAATATATATATTTGGTGAAAAAGCTACATTTCAAAAAAGTTTAGAAAATAAAAAGAAGTAATGATTCCCATTGAAGTTTGTGTACTCCCCGAGTCTGTCTATGGACTCTTCTGTTGATCCCCAAATAAGGATTCTTTCCCTATAGACATCTGTGGTGTTTTAAATCTTCCTTAAGTCTTTTCATTTCATGGGCTCTGAACTCTCTGCATGCCCCCTTGACCTTAAGAGTGTTCCTTGCTAAAAAGGGTACTAATGCTTCACACTTGAGTTCCCAGCACCTGTCAGTAAGGTTGTTTGAAAGGGCACGGTGGATATGCTAGAAACATTGGGAAGCTTCAAGTAATAGTTTTCTGTTAATCTTCAGCTAAGAAATTCAGAACTTTGAATATATTAGTCAGTATGCAAAGGATTTCTAATGAAAAGAGTCTATCTACAGACAACTGGGCTGTAATAAACCAAATCCATGACTTGCTTATAAAAGTATGGTTTCACCGCAACTGAAATTTGCAAAGAGAGACAACACAGAAAAATAGACTCAAAAAGGAAAAATGGTCACAAATATGGCAAAGAGAAAGGGAAGATGGCAGAAAGCTAAAAGACAGAAAGAGAAAAGATTTGAATGATTTTCAAAAGTGGGCCGGCAGAATGGCTGTTGGAGAGAAACCACTTTTTCATCATTGCTGTTACGTTAGCTTTGGTCACTGAACCAGCTCTGAATATCAGCATTCTGTTTTCCAAAACGACAAGGTTTGACCTTTATCTCCTTAATACCAAGACTACCATGCGGAAAAGCAACCATCATTCTGCTGAAAATTACATGCCTTATCTTGGAGGAGTCCATAAAATCCGGGCAACTTCAAGGAAAGGGTCAGCTCTCAAACACAGTGTTTTCCAAAAAGACTATCTTAAACATATATATAGCTATGCAAATTCCACGTTTCCTTTCATGCTATTTTCAGGTTGTTTTTCAAATTAAACATTAGGTTCTGCCGTGCACAGAGAATGTTAGATTAAAGGGCTGGTTGTATTCCACGAGGTTTGGGTTTTCCGCATTTGCCTAGAAATAGATTTTTCTCTGGGTGGGCCAGGTGAAATGCAACAAAGTTATTGTTACCTCACTTCCCTTGGCTTTTTGGGTGGAGAAGCCAGATGAAAGAGAGGAAAAAAAGAGGATCCACTGAAGAGCAAGAACAAGAAGGAGATGCTGTTTTGGCTTCCAGGAAGCCAGATAGATCCACCACCAGATTTTTTTTGTTGTTGTCTGTAAAGATCAAATACAGAAGAGGTAAGGAAAAAGTGTGTATGCATGTGTGTGTCTTACAGTGCTGATGAAAGCAGAAATGTTCGTTCTCACTTTGGACGTCCCTGAGGGTTTACCAGGGATGTAACAAAGCCTGCAAGTGCGAAGAGATCCCAGGCACTCTGGTCTCTGTTGACCCTGACCTGTCCCTCAGATAGACCTTTTCCATGGCCACCCTGAATTTATTTACTCAATAGCAAGCTTTGGCTGGGAGCTAAAAGAGAAATGTTCAGCTTGAGTGCTTAATACTATACCAAAAATGAATGCACCATCACAATTTTTAAAGGGCTCTTTCTACAGATCCTTCATTAAATTATATAACCTGGCACAACTAGTTGGTTTTCTTTAATTTAGAGTGTAGCAGCAGATTTCTTCCCAGCCCGAGGAGTATGCTTCTAATTACGTGACCGGTTCAGGAACTGAAGCACACCATACTATTAGCAAGGTGATTGGAGAGCAGTTTGGACAAGCTCAGAGCCTGTCAGCGACGTGAACTAAGATTTAAGTCAGCATTTGACTCTCATGAATCTAGTACCTGAATAATCTTTGGTTTACCTCTGGGATAGGGGCAATGTTTACAAATGTCACAGAATATGTTTAGCAAATGTAACAATGGCTGGAAAAGAGGCACAGGCTATGCGCCTCCACAGAAAAGCAGTGCTTGAAAAAGCCCTTCTTTCCACCTCTTCTTATAATTTATGTTATGATACAGCCATAAATCAGCCATCAGACCAGTTCATCTTTTCCCCAACAGCAATTACATCTGTTAGTTTTGCTTCAGGCCATGCAATAACAAGCACAATTGTTATCAAAGAATGAATTTTGCAGAATTCCAGCTTTGCACACTACTTAGTACAGGAAGATAGTGAGATCTTCCATGGCTCAGAAAGACTCCCTCCTTTGCTCCCCTCCTCCTGCCCAGCAATAGCTCAGAGAAAACCACCCTGGGCTCCCCAGCACTGAGCTCCAGAACCTTTGCTGTTCAGCCACAGATACTAGAAATGAAACCCTGCATAGAAATCCCATTTGACCCAGCTATACCTCTTCTTGGTGTCTTCCTGAAAAAGTCAAATATATCATGCTGCAATGAACCATGCATATTCATGTTCATAGCAGCGAAATGTGAAATAGCTAAATCTTGGAAGTAGCCTCTATGTCCATCAATAGGTGGATAAAGATGTGGGATTTACACAGTGGAGTACTACTCTGCCATAAAGAAAGATAAAAATGAGTCATTTGTAGGGAAATGGATGCACCTTGAGACCATAATGCTAAGTGAAATAAGTCAGATGCAGAAGATTAAAAATCAAATCATTTCTCTAATGTGAGGTAAAAAATATAAATAATTTAAAAAGCAAAAGAAAGAGACAGATGGTAGGAAACAAAAAATGAAAGAAATCCTACAAAGACCCCAAAGGACAGCATTTCCCTTGGCCCTCATGTATTCCTTGTGTTGTTTTGGGTTCTTGTTGCTTCCATAACCCACATCCCATACCTCAGGACCTAGAGTCATGTCTGCTCACCATTTCCCCCACCTCTCCAGGGCAGGGCTGGCTTCTTTTCCTATTTTAACTGGTGTCAAGGGTAGAGGAGAGCTTTCCAGTGTCTCTGAGTCCTCCGATCTCACATTCGATTGAACTTTAGACTCAGAAGGGTTATTTCCAACAAAGCTCATGCATGTTGCCAGTGCCCAAGATCCTGATGCCACTGGTCTGAGCTCTTTTCTCTTCTAAGAAGACAAATATGTCAGTTAGACTCCTGTCGTTCCACTGAGACTTATCATGGAAGATTCCCGTTAATCAGTTATCTGGGAAGTTTGAATGGCAAATGGAGTGCATGTGGGGTGGTGGGGAGAAAGAAAGAGGCTTTGTATGTCTCCTGACATCAACATCTTCAGCGGTATTTCATCCTTCTTACAGGTTATAATATTACACGTCTGTTGTTGTTGTTGTTGATACTAGGAACTGAACCCAGGGCCTATACACTGACCTATAACCCCAGGTTTGTTTTCTTTTGTTTTGTTTTTTACTTTGAGACAGAGTCTCTCTCTAAGTTGCTCAGCTTCCTAGGCTTAGCTCCTTGTAATCATCCTCCATCGGCCTCCAGAATGCCGAGATTGCAGCCATGTGCCACCATGCCCAGTTTATACATCTTCTTTTGTTGTTTGTCGTACCTGAGAAGTTTTCCTCTACAGCTCACCTGGGCTTTATATTTCACTACCTCCAGAAAATCTCCCTAGTTCCAGGTCAGAGCTAGATTCCTATCACTCCACTTCCTGGCAGCTGGGCTTCTCCATTACACTAAGTGCCCTGTGCCTACTTCATATTTATTTTCCTCTACTCTGTGCACCATAAGCACAGATCCACATGTGTGTTGACAAAGGTTGTGTCTCATGGCCAAGAATTTGCCTAGCATGCAAAATAATAAATGTTTGTAAAGTGAGTGAAAGTGGATTATCATTTACTTCTCCCAATATTTAGATTTAGAATGTCTTTGCATGCATTGGCCATGGATGTACACCAATGTCTATAAGATCCTGCATTCTGGTGGCTGCAACACAACTGGCCTTTATGTTCATAAAAGGAACCAACTTGCTGGCCTTTACCCTCAGTGGGTGTTGTGGGGATCATTTCTGGGAATTGAGAGCATGCTGAGGATTCAACCCAGAGCTTTGCACTGAGCTACATCTCTAGCTCTTTATGTTTTTCTTTTTAGAGAGACAAAATCTCACTGTCACTAACTTGTCCAGACTGGTTTTGAACTTGCAATTCTCCTCCCTCAGCATCCTAGGATGTTGGGATTAATGTATTCATTTATGAGCTCAGTAGCTAAATATGCCGCCATGCCCAGCTTCTCTGGGAATACTGTCCTTATGTTGAGGTGAAAGAGTACTGATTGAAAATTCTAGAGATAGGGCTCAACCCTTGATTCTCCCAATATAATCCATCAAGGGGATTTCTGTGAAAGGTGCAGGTTCCTGAAAGTTCTATTGAACTGTGTGAATGGTGTTTGCTATAATGTTTAGCACCAGGCCCTGGCCCCCCAGGCAAGCATTTTAAGTAGTGTTACTACCTGCAGGCCTGGTATCTCTACCCAGTAGTCTGCTCACAGGTACGCAGGGTCATCTACATGGCGAAGGAACTGCCAGGGTACCCCCTCTGTTTAAAATGGCTAGTTAGCTACTCCCTGTGTCTTTAAACTACAAAAGTCTTATCTTATTGGAGATTATATCTCCGCTGGCACAGCTTACTTAGTGTCTTATTCCACAGTGCAATGTATTTTTCACTGGCCAAGGTATCATTTGCCTCTGAAATACTTTTTTTTCTGAACTGGATAAATTCATTGTCCACTTCTTTCTGTATAAGCATTTATTAAGCCTTTTATTTGATCTAAAACATGGATCTGCACAACCTGGGGGTAGTGTTGTGTTTGGTTTTGGACGTAGTCATCACAACGTTGACATATTTTATGTTCAAGTGGAAAGGGTACCTCTCCCAGCAAGGTCAAAGAAGACGTGACATGTATTATAGTTTAGATCTCAAATGTACCACCACCAAGTTTCACGTGCTTGAAAAGTGACAGAATCATGGGGGTGCTACATTTATCAGTGGATCTATTTTTCGCTGAGTTTGGTAGCTAAATGTGCTTTTGGGAGATGGGGTCTGATTGGAGGTGGGTTAATATGGGACATCACCTGGATTCTGATCCCTGGCTCCTCCCCTTTTTCCTCTGCTCCCTGGTCACCACTGGGGCTCCCATCCAAAACCCTTCTCCTCCATCACCTGTGTGACCTGCACCCAAAAGGTCACCATGAGCTTGATTCCTCTTTTGTAAGACTCTCCATTGCTGACCCTAGGAATAAAAGTATACCTAGGCCTGAGGCACAGATTGAACCGTTTTTCTTGTTCTATTTTTGAAGAAAAGTGTTATTTAAAATTTTGATATGAATTCCAACTTTAGAAAAGAGTTACAAGAATAATATGAAATATTCCATATATCCTTTAATAAGGTATATGAATTTTTAAAACTTTTTATCTGTTTGCTAAGCTATCATTTCCTCTTTCTGCACACATCCATTTATATTTTTTAAAAGTTTTGACATACATTCTATACATTATATCCTGAATGAATAATTCAGCATTTATTCCTAAAAACAAGGATTTTGTCTCAATTAATAACTGATACAAAGATCAAAGTACAATATAATGATGAAAGCCAGGAAACAAAACTTAATTAATCTATAGTCCATGTGCTGATTTCATCAAATACTTCAGTAGACAGTTGTAAAACGGTAAATATTTGTGCATCTAAACGTCTAATCATAGTCATACAGGATTCACACCTGGTCCCATTCCTTAAACATACTAGGTGATAGGAATTCTTCAACTCCACTATACTTGTATGGTTGCACTGTTATACATAAGGTCCACTGTTGAACAAAATGTCCTTAGGTGGCACATGACTATACATATATATATGTATATTAGCAAATATGTATATGTAAAATATCCACTTATTTATTGAGTTTTCAGTAAATATTAAATTGCTAATACTATGCAGGTGCAGTTATTGCATTGTTAAAATACACTCCTCATCAGCCATCAAACTGATTTATCTTACCACCCACATAAGAGCAAGCAAATTATTTCTGATGTATATTAGTGGAAGGGTCTGTTTAACCATCACTGGACTCAGATGCAGATCTGAGTTCAAGATGAAGCATGAGGTCTTGCTCCCCAGGCCCTAAAACTGATTCTCATCCACATAAGTTGATTTTTGTGCTCAATGATTGAAGTGGATTGCCCTTCCCGTTCATTCCAGGTGTTACTTATTCTATCTGTAAAAGACTGTTGTAAAAGATAGTCAGTGCTATCAGCCATTATGGAAATGCAGATGAAGGCCACGGAGAGACCTCCTCACACACCTCTCAGAAGAGCGAAAATGAAAACAGGGACAATACTAAATGCTGAATCAGCCATTATGGAAATGCAGATGAAGGCCACAGAGAGACCTCCTCACACACCTCTCAGAAGAGCGAAAATGAAAACAGGGACAATACTAAATGCTGGAGAGGATGCAGATAGGCTACATTCCTTACAGTTCGACCAGTGGAATAGACATGCTACAATCTCTCTGGGAAACAGTTGGGCAGTTACTCATAAAACTCAGCATCCAATTTTAATACAGCCTAGCGATTACCATCTTGCCATATATTGCAGGAAAAGAAAACTGTAAGTTCACGCAAAAGCCTGCACGGAGCTACTCTAGCAAATCTATTCGTGTTCTCCTAAAATTGGAAACAGCACAGATGTCCTCAGAGGGGGAATGGCTAAACAAAGGATGGTGCATCATTTATATTTCCGAATACTACTTAGTCCTACAAAAGAGCAAACCTATCCACACTCACAAACCGGGAAAGATCTCTGGGGCATTATACGGAATAAGCAAGAGATTCTTTCTGAAAAGATGCGTACTGCAAGGTTGTATTTATAATGCATTCATGAGCTGACAAATAACAAGTGAAAAATAGATTCGTGGTTGTGAAGGGTCAGAAATGAAGGAGATGAAATGAAAGGAGGAACTGGATAAAAGGTCAATACATGAAATTCCATCAGGATGCAGTTGTTCTGCATCTTGACTCTATTGATGTGAATATTTTGGATACTATATTTTAGTTTTAGAAGTTGATTCTATTTGAGGAAACTAGGTAGAGGGTAGGTAGTACATGGAATTTCTCTATCAGCTTTTGCAATGGTCCATAAATTATAATTACTGCAAATTAAATACTTCATTTTTAAAAAGCCATGGCACATTCTGATTGCACTTTACTTCCGGGATCCAGCTTCCAGACTACTGGAAATTTCAGGGGAACTGGAGGACAACCAGGCAAGGGATTGACAAAATGCCAGCACAGTCCTTCCTTGGCCTTTGAGGTCCCTTTGTGATGCCAAATGCTTGGAATGTGTGACTGCCTTCAGCAGGTGCCTGGACACTGCAGGACTCAGTGGAGACCCCCTCAAGTTATGAGGTGCAGGTGGTCTCTCCAGGGAGAAAGCGTCCCTTAGAGATAAAATAGCCCCAAGCTGCAAGGAGTTTTTACTACCCTGACCACCTGAGAAGCTATTTGCAAGCCTGTGCTAATGGTGTGAAAGAGGTTTGCTTCTGTTGGCAGAAGCAGTAAACCTTTTCCAGTCGCCTTTCTTCTGAGAAACCCAAGCTCTGTGAGATCAGGACCCTTTTATTAGCAAGGCAGATGTATGGAAGATAACACTACCCTTCTCTGTGTTGATAATGTTGTAACCAAAGAGAGAAATGTGTTTGAGACTGCCCAGGAGAGCTTATTCAAAGTCCAGAGCATAAACAAAGGAGGATGGAAAGTCAGCCTGTATAAAACATTTATGATGCATGCTCACACATTACTTCATGTAATCCACACAGGTGTCTGAAGAATTAGGTGCAGTTAACCTTGTGTTTCACAGAGGAGGAAGCTAAACTTCAGAGAGGCAAAGTAACAGGAAAAAGGCCTGGATTGCTCCTGAGCCTCAGAACTGAGCTCTCTGTCCACCAGCTGAATAGCAGGCCATCCAGACAGGTGTGCAACAGAATGGAAAGACCCTCCCACCAACACACACACACACTGGGGACAAGATGGGGCAAGAGATATAAATCAGTATACATTTTAATAGACAGAAAAGTACAGTTTTCGGTTGTTTTTTTTTAGCCATTCAAAGATTTACAATAGGTGAAATTAATGGCACAGAGATTGTTGAATCTGAATGCCTCGCTGAATCAGTTTCCTTAATGTCAGGATTATTCTTTTGGGATATACTGTCGTTTGCCTGTGTTTCCTTGCAAAATTCATATATTAGGGTCCTACCCCCTCAGTGTAACACTGCTGAATTATGGGTCCTGTAAGCGGTATTTGGGTTGTGAGATATTCACCTTCCCTAAGGGGACTCAGACTTCCTTGTGGTAGTGACTTCTGAGACTGGATCAGCTACCATGTGATCCAGTTTTTATCAAACAGGGCATCCTGCAGATATGGTCTCCTTTGCACATCCTGGCTGGACCTTGTGCTCCCCACCACGAGTTGAGGGAACAGGAAGCCCTGAGCAGAAGCCAAGCAGAGGTGGCTCCCTGTCTTGGGCTACCCAACCTCCAGATCTCTGAGCCAAAATAAAAGTCTTTATCACCTACCCAGTCTTAGTCACTTTGCTATAGCAACAGAAGATAGATTAGGACAAAGTACCGTAGGTAGCAGCCTGTATAGCTAAAACCTACGGCCCAAGCCTGGAAGGGATGCCCCTGCAGTGCTCCCAACACTGAATACTTCGATTAGCTTACTGTCACTTTAGTTGGAATTTGGGTTGGCTTCCGAAAAGCTCTGCATTTCTCATGCAACTGGGAAACTTGACCTTTGTTTAGATATAATTTGGTCTTCTTTTCACATTTTTCTTCTGTTAACAGGAGGTACATGTGGCTGTTGTCTTTATTATTGCTATTATAATTATCTGGAACTGATTATTCCTCATTTTTAAAAAATCATGTTATGAAGTCACTCATTCAATGCTTAATAGTAACAAAATCTGTTGCTTAAAAAACTACAAATTTCCTTAGAAAGTGAAGAAAAATATATATCTCCAGAAACAACAGATAAATAGTACTTGGTTTGATGTTAACTAAAGAGAAACAGCTCTCTGCAGCCTACGAAAATTATTTGTCAAAGTGAGTAATCGATCATAGAGGAGTATAGATACTTTATGAGATTTTGATCATTTTAATTATTAAATATAGTAAAGTGAATAAACCAATAATTTCTTAGATGCTTACTACCTGGTTAACTTTTTTTTCTCATTGAGTTTATTGCTACATTTCAGGTATACAGTACAGTTGCATTCATCGTTGGGATCTTGTGCCTTTACATGACAGGCCTTGGTTCTCATTTTTTCCCCATACACCTTCTCTTCCTTTACCCCCTCCTCCCTTCCCTATTTACAAATATTTTATTTCCATTTTTTCATTTTCTCTAATTTTTTTTTCTTTTCCCTTATTTCCTTTCCCCTACCCTTCCCACTTCCCCTACACCTTTGGCCCTTTTCTTCTTATTTTACATTGCCAATTATACCATTAGGATCTTCTGTACAAGTATTGCTTTTCACGCCAGAGAAACTATTCAGCATTTACACGTGTGTGACTTATTTATTTCACTTAAGAATATGACCTCAATATGCATCCATTTTCCTATGAATGACTCTAATTTCTCATTCTTTGTGGCTGAGTAGCATTCCATTTTATAGAAAAAAAACTCACCTTCTTTATCCAGTCTCCAACTGATGGGCAATTGGGATGTTTCCAAGTTTTAGCTATTATAAACTATGCCGCTATAAACATGGGTGCACATATATCACTGTGGTATGATTCTTTTAACATTTTAAATAATAGTGTAAATTATTTCAAATATTCTGAAGAATGTGAACAAGTAAGTAAATTTTTTACAATCAATTTCCTGAATCTTTCAAAGCTTGTGATTCTTTTAGATAATTTCTATTTGTGGCTTTAATTTGTGCAAATATTTATTGTGAACTTGCAAAGTCAGTGGTTTTGGAGCATATACATAGCATTCCTTTTCCTACCAAAATGTGGGGTGTGTAGGTGTTTCAGTAAGCAGTCACCCAATGAAGGCTATCTCAGATTTAGATTAGTACACCCCAGTGATTCTTCTCATCCACAATCTAAGTGGTTCACTTGCTAGAAGTTATCAAATTAAAGCCATTATTGCTAAGCAAACTGTCTCAGCAAGTACCACACAGCATGCAGTTTACTCAGGGAGAAACATTTTAAAACATCTGCAGGTGTGAAATAAAAAAGCATCAGATCAAAGAGGGGAAGCTAGTTACAAGGTCAGTTGAGCAGTTAATAGAAAAAATCGAAAAGTCTCATACAAGTCCAGAAGCATTCATTTTGCCTTCCTGCATGGAAACTGTCCAGTCCATACTTTAAAAAAATCACAAAGAAATAGAAAGGGTGACATTTTTTAAATACAGTTAGTAGATGGTGTCCAGCCAAATAAATAAAGACAAGTGAGTCCAAAGTTTATCTCTGCAGGACTGAGGACTCTGGAAATCAGTAACCATGGTCAGTTAGCAGTGTTAGAGAGAGTAGGACAAGAGCTCTTGGTGAAGTATTATTTTACCAAATAACAATTAGGGTAATAGCAATAGGTTAACTAAAATGTTCATTTTAAAGGAGTATTCAGGAAGAACTATTTAAAATAGTAAATGAGTAATTCAAAACATATTTAAAATATGACAGAACAGCTGGGAAGTTTACACCTGCAATAACAAAAGTGTAAAAACTTTACAGCTACAGTCTGTTTTGAAAACTCCACATTTCCAGTAACTTGTTTTATTCACAGAGAAACTCCGTTTTTAGTATTGAGATTCCATGCAAATAACACAATATCAAATTCATTTCCTCATCAATTTCCTGACCCAGGAATAGAATGACTGTCCAGCTTACTAACCTCAGGCAGCAAGCATACAACTAACTTTCCATTAAGTAACTAAGGCCTGGATATGTGTTTACTGTGAACTTAACATGTGCATGTAAGGTCCCAAGAACAGAGTAGCGAATTAGACAACTTCCTGTCCTCACAGAGATTATCTTCTTAACAGTGGAGACAATATTAAAGACAATTAGTTACGCTTTAATAAATGTTCAAGCAGGAAAGTAACAGGTGATATGAAAATGCTTAATGGTTCAGATATAGTCTGGGGAATCAACAAAGTTAACCTTTTAAAAGTGATAGTTGACCTAGGGTCTGAATAAACCTCAGTAGATCAACCAGCTGTTGAGTAGGACAAGGCACCTGAGGAGTGAAGTTGGAGATCCTCCCAGGAAACTTTATTAGAAATAATAATTCTAATGGTTGAAAGGCACATGGCACATTTGTGAAATTCTGTTCCTCTAGGTCTGTGTAACTGTGACCATGCAGAAACTTCTAGAAGAAGGACCAGCAAGAGTTCATGGCAGCTTAGGTGGTCAGAGAGGGTGAAGTGAGGTGAATTATTGGAGAGATAGCTTAGAAGTCTAATCAATGACACTTGAGATGACTTAGACATGAGAATTATGGAAGGGAATAAAGGTGTCAGCATCTTCTTGGGTCTCTGGCTTCTCAACTAGATTGGTGTCATCCAACAAATGAAGAACAACCAGAGAGAACCAGAATTGTGATTGGACTTATCTGCTCAGTTACAAGCACCTTACATTTGAGAAAGCCTCAAAGACAGGTATGCACTGGAGGTATAAATTTGGGAGTCACTGATGCAAAAAAGATGACTGAAACCAATGGCCTGAATAAAATAAATTAGGAAAAGAATATGGAATTCAAAAGGGAAATGGTCTAGGATTCATTTGTAAAGATCTCCAGCAAAAAAAAGACTTAGAAGTATGAATCCAAATAAAGATCAAAGAAGTGTAAGGAAAAGAAAGAAAACAAAAGCATTCCCTTCTTGCTTCCAGGCACCAGGAATGGTACCATTTACCCCTAAGGTTTGGTGGACCCCAGGTTAAACAGTGTTAACAGCAATACACACTTGGCCTCTAAAAGGTGCATATCCACCTTTGCTGAATGAACCGCTTTGTTTTTGTGTGCTGGACAAATGAGCTTCTGGCCTGGCCTTTGGATTCCTCACTTTCTACTTAAATTTCGAAGCTTTTGCATTTAAAGTTTTCCTGAAATTTCACCAGTTTGTGAGCACAAAGGAATCACATAAGTATCCCATCTTCCTTTGTCAATTTCCATGCCTCAGTGCAACCAAACATATTGTGGATCCACTGTAAATTCTTCTCCATCATTTCTGGGACTCCCCAGATTTCTTTCAGGTGAACTCAGAAATACTCCTAATCTCTTTTTCCTTCCTATCCCCTCTCTGATGATACACATAGCTTGGGAAGCCATTTACAAGATGCTCTGCAGAGGGTCTGAAGCTAGTGCTCATGCCGAGGATGTGCTTCTCAGAGCTCCCCAGTTGCCAACCTTCAGGCCTGGGGCAAGGCTGCTCTCTCCATTATCCTCTTGCAGGTCACAGTTCATTGGCAGTGCAGAGGATACCCCTCTCCCAGTTCTGATTTCTTTTGGTATCCGGCCATCATACAAGTGCTGCTTGGTTGAGCCTCTGTGTTTAGCTCCCAGCTCCTTCTTTTCAGGGCTGGTTCAGGATCGCCCATCTGCTCCAGCAGACTCCCTCTCCACAGTCAGCCCTTCTCTGCATCAAGGGGTTGCATCACAGGCAGTTATGAGCCAGCTCCTGTGCCCTCTGGCTTGCCCTCCTTGGTCAGTGAGATATGGAGGGGAAGAGATAACAGAAGCTGGGGCATTTCTCTCTTGGCCTTCCTTTCTGTCAGTCTGTGCCTTGAGCACTTTTCTGCACTAGGGACTCCCATCAGGGAGCCCTCACCCACTGGTTCACCTATTCCTTCCAAACTACTTTCCTATATTTGTCTCTTCAGTTTTATGTGTGGCAATGGCTCCTTGCTGTTGCTAGACCTCAGACTTTGTCATCTTTTACAATTTCTTTTAAATCTTTGCACATATTAAAAAATAGCTCCTTCTCCAAATTCTTTCTCCAATACCTCCACATGAATGTGACAACTTTTCCTTCCCCTTACCCCTCACCGTGGTGGATATAATATGTAGCCTCTCACTGGGTCCTGATTTCACCCCTGGCTGCATCAGATACACTCGGATCTCTCCCCCATACCATCCCGATATCTCTACAGAAAGATCATGTCACTGCCTGTGCCTGAACACCCTCTTTTCTGTCTGATTTTACATCTCATTCCCTTATTCTTTCATTCAATAGTGATTTATATTAGGTGTTTTTTTAAAACTACAAGACATCGTGATAGAGTTTGGAACTTAGAGAAAGGAAGACATTTTTGCTACTTATCAAAAGAAGAATCTTCCACTTGTTTCTTTGTCTGGCCCACTTAAGTTTCCTGAACTGCTAAGGATGAAAACAGAGTTCAATCGGATATGTCCAGAGAAAACCTAAGAGCTATGCTTCGCCTGTAGCAAATGTCTTAGGAGAGATTTTTAAGGAAATCGAGACATTGCTGCTGAGTGCTCTCTGGATGAGCACATACTGGAGAGTAAAAGGGGAAGATTTGAGCAGAGGGATGAATTGGAACAACAGCCAAAGCAACCCCAAAGGGCGGCTCTGAAGCTGGGACGCCAGTCAGATGCAAGCTGCCTGCTGGAAGGAGATGCAACTGAGGATATAGGACTCTCTACAGCTGAAGACAGGGATCAAAGAGCATGAAGCCAAAGGTGTTAGTAGTCAACACTCCCATTACTGGGGAAGGAGTGTGTTAGTCCCAAAGGGGTCACTGAGCAGTACACCACGGCACCCACTGCGCTGCAAATTTGTTGGCTACCAAAGGCGACCACCATCTCCTTTAACTTGCAGCAGGGGTGAGAGCACACAACTCGGGATAGCACCAGTACGCAGTGGGGGAGCTGGAACAATAGTGATTTCTCAAAATTGATTTGAAAGGTCAGAGTTCAATGCTAAAGGCAGCTCTAGGATTGTAAATCCTGCTTCTTCAGGGAAGGAGTGAAGAGGTGAAGAGAGATGTGAAGATGGTGTGAAAGATGGAAGAATTCCAAGCTCCAGCTTCAATCTTGACTTTATTCTATGTTTGATTTGTCTGAAGGTTTGCTTTCCAAAGAACACCCTCCAAGTGCACATATGTTCACTAGGAGGAGAGGGAAGCCCCTTGCCTTTCTTCAGGCTGTGGCTATTGAGGAGGTGCTAACACGCTTGGACAACTCAACTTGTGTTCACAGCAGGCTCACTGGCCCTGGTAGTTCATCAGTGCCCCAGGGTGTAATCAAGGGAGCATCCTGCTCCAGCAGAGGCTGGGGAAGACTGGGTAGTGTTGGTGCAAGAAGGCTGGATGGAAGAGCTTACAGTACTAACTTCTCACAGCATCCTAAGTCTCAAACCTCACTGCCCATGGAGAACGACAGAAGTCACAGAGACTCAGGGAGCGCCTGAAGCTCTGCACACACACAACTGCTGTTCTTAAACACTACGAGGTAGGACTGAGCCCTCAAGGAGGATTTCATGGTAGTTGGCATCCTGGAGTCGTGAGGGCAATCTTCCCAATCAGGACAGAAGCAGGGCTATGGGAAGCAGCGCCTGCTCGGGGAAGGGAAATGCTGAAGGAAGCTCCAAGCAGAGAACTCAGATTTGCAGCCAGTTTATAACACACTTATGCTCTGATCACTCTCCAAACAAACAGCAGGACTGGGAGTGAGGGTTCACCTCCAGGGCTGTAAAGGAATGTCGATGGAAACCAAGGGTGGTTAATTCATGATTAAGTACGTTATTTTGCCTTTAGGCTTTTTATTTTTGTTCTTCTCCATCCAGGAACACCTCTTCCCTTCTTTTTCCTCAAATTCTGTCCATCTTCTAAGGCCTAGCTAAAAGCTTCTCTTCTCCAGCTCCCCCTGCCCACACTTGCTGTTTGCGTCTAAAATCTTTCATTATATTAGGGCCATTTAGTGACCAAAGCCATCGTTACAAACAGAGATGACATTTATTAAGTGAGAATTATGTGTCTGCACTAGCTAATGCTTTCTATGGATTATCTTATTTAATCCTTAGAACAAGTCTAAGAGAGAGGTTCTTTTTTTAACCCCTACTGATTTGGATGTGGTTGGTTTTCCCAGGGCTCATGTGGTGGCCATTTTAGGGAGCAGTGGACCTCTAACAGGTGTGTCCTATAGGAGGTCCTTAGATTACAGGGGGCACACATTCAAAAGGGATTAACATAGTTTTGAAGGGACTCTTGTTAGTCCTCCAGAGAGCATTTAAAAGGAAGCCAGGCCTCTTCCTAGACCCTTTGGCCTCCTGTCTCATTATGTGATCACTCTCAACACCAGTGCTCCCACCATCATCCAAGGTTCTTCAGCAGAGGTGTGCTGATGCCATTTCCATGTCCCTAACCCTCCCAAACTAAGAGCTAAATAACCTCTATCCTTGATAAAAACACCCAGCCTTTGATATTTCATTATAGGAATAATGAAATCTCTAAAATAATCTCTTATTACTTGTAAGGGAACTATTATTAGTCCAAGTCTTTAATTTCTCTGTGCCTAGGCCCAGGCCATATCATTTTTTCTTTCTAGATGTGCAGTGTGCTTCTGTTTATCTGCCTGTTGTCTTAGGCTCAGCCATATGACAGATTGGGATGTTCATAACCATATGTCAGCAAAACAGGAAGTGGATTTCCACCGGGTGTTTTCCTCTTGTACATTCATCGTTGCTGTGAAAATATGCTCTAGCAAGACTGCTAACCCAAAAGCGATAACAGAATGGAAAAGAGACCTGACACCAGCAGCCAGCCAATGACCCAGGATGGTTAGATATGCAACTTGAATCACAACTGTCCATCTGGACCAGCTAACTCTTGCACATGAGAAAGTACCATAGATGTTTTCAATTAGAGTTTGTGGGTGATCTGTTAATTGGTGATAGATTACTGACAGGTATGGAAAGGGCAATCCTCCAAGTTTTCTGGAGTAGTAGAGGTAAAAAGCTTCTGACAGATCGGTCTCAATTCAGCTCTCACCTTTTTAACAATGACAGTTTCCACCATCATCACCTCCTCTTCTTCCTAGTCCTTATTCTTTCTGTTCTTCCTCCAGACCTAGTTATATTTATTGAGTGTTTACTAACTTTCCCAGGCAACCAGAGAAGTAGGAGTCATGTGATATATTTATTCCATAACAATCTTCTGATGAGTACTGTTGCTGATCACAAGGTACAGAAACTTGAATAAAAGTGAATGATTTGCACAAGATCACATAACTAATGAGCCTTGATTTATCTCAGGTATGCCTCACCTCAAAGTTCTCCAAACTGTCATACTCTATCTCAGTACATTGCTACCTTCTGAATCTTCACTATTATTTGAGAAAATGTTAATGATTGGGTATT
The DNA here is from genome assembly GCF_012274545.1 of Fukomys damarensis. Taxonomy (NCBI): domain Eukaryota; kingdom Metazoa; phylum Chordata; class Mammalia; order Rodentia; family Bathyergidae; genus Fukomys; species Fukomys damarensis. Next base: position 39,457,191 of record NW_022900919.1, read on the forward strand.
CTGGTTTTTTTTTTTTTTTTTTTACATGAGATCGAACTCACGACCTTGTACTTGTGAAGCAGGGTGCAGTGCCACTGAGTTAAATCCCCAGGCCTATGATTGGATATTCTAAGAATCTCTTCCTGCCCAAAACTTTCCAAGAAGCCACCTTAACCCACAATGATTGCTTCTGAAATTTTTTAATCTTTCTTTTAACAGTTTCAGGTGTATTAAATTCAGTTTGGGGGTATTGCGTAGATCTACTTTAAACTATTACTTTAGAAAGAAGGGATCTGGAGCTTGACAAATAAGTTTACACCAGCAGTTTGTACTATATCCAAGGTAATAATCCTGAATAATTAATGTCTGTCACTGCTCAGAACAAAAAGGGACAACAGCTCCCCTATATAGAGCAGGAATGATAGTCTGGTGTCTAACTTCTCCTCTAACAGACTTTTAGACAGAATTTCTGTTTTTAAACTTACCTTTGCCCTCATATCCAGAGGTATCTAAAGGCAGGGCCATTTCATGGGAGCACAGTCTGTACAATCACATTATGACCTGAATTTAGAAGGACCCCAAGCTTGGCTTAAGGCTTTACAGTCATTCTAAATTCTTGATAACATTTGAACAAGAGACCTGCTCTCGAACTTTGCACTGAGCAGCAGGAGCTACGTAGGCAGTCTTGTGGAAGTAGCTGGTTCCTCCAGTTACAAAGATAGGAGTAGGGAGGTCAATATGCATTAAGTTGCAGCTTAGCTTTCTGTTCTGCTGGCTCTCACCTAAAAGAGACCCCAAGTCAAAGAAGCAGGTTGTGAAGGCCAGGACTGAAGCATGTGAAGCAAGGTCATGAGCGGTATCTGTGTGCAAATCTAATCCTGTCAAAGTGAGACTAGCAGCAGAATCGATGGAAACTCTGAAGAAGACACAAGCTTACCTGGGAACACATTTCCCCTCTATTGGGCCTGTTATGTCCTTAAATGGGTAGACCCTTTAATAGGGGTAGACCCAAAAATATTAGCACTTGGGCTTCAGCCAGTTCCCGTACGTGACCCTTCTTTGCTTGGATGACCCCTCCTCCAGTGTTCCATACTTTACAAAAGCCCTCTTTGCTGTGAAGTCATTCAAATCCTGGAATCATTTTACTAATATACTTTGAGGGACTAACAGTATTGTGACCCCGATGATAACACAGAATAATATTGCAGTTATTTTAATAAAAAACAATCATGAGTAGCTCCCTCTACATTTTCTACTTTCATTAATAATAGAGTTAATACAGGGCTTCATAGTAAAAATTTAGCAGGGCAATTTGAGACCTATATAAAATATCAACCTTAACATCTCAGTGGTATGACTAAGGGAAATTCTCTGCCTTCCCTGACCTTGTTCTTATATTTGACGCACTAAGAAATAATAGATTGAATCAACAGAAATACGTGGTGATGAGGGGGGTTACTTTTTTTAACTCCATGAAATCCAAAAGGCTAAAACTTCTATAAAGGTAGACTAATAGGAAACCGTAAATGAATTATGTTGCTACATAGAGTCATCTGAAAAAGTTTTATTAAAAATGCCTCCAAAGTACATTACATTTTATATTATACCTGGTAGAGGTAAGATGAGGGAAGGGGTTTATAGAGGAACTGTTGTACACAATTTTATTAGAATGGTTTTTCCCTTGATTATAATAAGGAGAAACCTAAGAGTTATTGGTTTGGTTATTTAAAACCTGCACATATACACTTTCTCACACAAGTCTTCCTCTGACAAGAGTGAAAGGCCCTTTCTTCAGATGAGTGGGAATTTGAAAATGTTTTATTGCTACTGCAGGAAACCCTATTTAAGCGCATTGTCTTTTATGTAGCATTCCCATTGTTAAGATTTCTTGGTTCCTTTTTCTGCTGTGATGATGGTGAATTCTTATTAATTATAGGGATTCTTCACAATGCAGAGAAAGTCCAATGTGCAGCATTCTAGTTATGTAAGGCAGAGTAGATAAGACATTGTAGAACTTCACAGTAATTTGCCGAATACAACATGGGGAGCGGTAGAAGAAAAAAGGCATATTCTTTTATTTTGCATTCCTTAAGAGGAACATCTGAAACATATATTGATTTAACATGGTTTGGAAATTAAAGTTATGATATCAATAACATATAGCTAACCACATGTGAGAATGAAGGAAGATTGTAGCTCAGAATACAGGCGTCTTCCTGTGTAAATCCCATTAGGACCAATAGGGAGTAATTCAATCAACCAAATCCCTCCATCCTGGCCCTTCCCACCCCAAACACAGACACCTTTGTTCTAAATGATCTGTGTATTTATCTATTTCACATAAATCAGGAATTTAATAAAAAAAATCCACAAGCATGGCCATCGGAGACATGAATCATGAGTGCTGTACGTATAAATCATATAGACTTGAAGAACATTTATGATACAGCCCTTTTATGGAAAACACCAGAATGTTTTGGAGATCTAATCATGGAGAAAAAGGAAAATGTAGTAAATAACATGAAAAACCAATGGTTAGCCATTGATGAACAGAATCCTTAGATGCCACTCATCTCTGAATGAACTTCTTAGAAATTTTAAAAGGGATAGGATTTTCAAGGGTCTATTCCATTCAATAAGGCAACTGAGTGTTTCTTGTCAAAGATTTCTTTGAGAAAGGTTTCTGGAAAAATCTAATAAGAAAAAGTATAATAGATTCAAAAGAATACAATGAGCCAATGATATTACTGGATTATTACATTTATTATTTACATTTATTATTATTACATATTTACATTTATTATTTATTATTTACATGTATTATTATTCACATTTATTATTTGTGATTCCACTAACACTGTTATCCTTTCTAAAAGTACATTATTTTCCTCGAGTAATTATTTTTTAATTACTTTACTCTTCTTACTGGAAAGAAAGCTGATGGCACTATGGGAAAAAAAGGTTTAGTGATTTGCTACAAGTTTTAAGAATGTCTCTTAAACATATATACCCCTATATTGCTAATCTGCATATCTTGTTAGAGTGTTATCAAAATATTTTATCCCACTAAAGGAGAACAAAAGTGCTTCCTATCTTTTATTCCCTTCAACCAGTATATATATATTTATGTAGTTTTTATTTTCTATCTACCTGATTCTTTTATTGCTTGAAGCACTTAACTGTTTCTCAACTGCTTTTGATCCTATGTCCATCTATTTATTTTGTGTCTCTCTCACTAGACTGAGTTTCCTGAAAATTGGACTTTTGCCTACCTTTTATCATTTTAGAATCTAGCAAAATGTCTGGCAGCATTGGTGCTGAATACTGAATTCTTATTGAGTGACTTCTTGAGTGAGTAGTGTAAAGAAAGAGGTAGGCATCAGATATAACTGATCAAAGTCCATCTTTCCAGATATGTCTGGTTTGGCAAATAGAAGATGTGGTTCTTAACATATACTGTGCAAAAGCCTTTACTATCATTTTCTCAAGGACAAGCTTGCTGTGGACCTTCCCATGGTAGCCACAACCAGCGATACATCAATATGGAAATAACCAGCTTGGAACAATGGGGAAGGGCTGTTTCAGCTTCAGAGCCCCCCATGCCACAATTGCCAGTGGGCCTGTACTGATAAGGAAATAAAGCACAACAAGAGTAATGCATGTTTTCAACCACCCCACGCATGCACACACACACATCATGTTTTTGCCATAGGATGTTCTGTTCAAGCAGTGTAACCTTTGTGTTGCAAGATGTGTCTATACAAGGTTTCAAAAATGTTCTGTTAACTCTGCCCGTGCCCCTCAAAGAGCATGCTCTCCTGGTAGGTGGGCCCACCCCCCTACTCTGAAGATCTCTATGTAAGGCTGCTCACATTGCTGTTTGGGGGTCAGACTTTGGAGTTTGAACTCCTCTGAGTCTGCCTGCATAATAAAAGATCCCTCCATCTCTCTGAGTACCACTGAACTTCTTCACTGACAGAGACCTTCAGATCGCCGTAACACTTACGGCTGTAACACTTACAGCCATAACACTAATCTGCAACACTTAGCTGTAACAGTATTATAGCTCAGCTCCTCCTTGTACATGCTGTGTAATAAATATCCTGTTGTCTTAGTTACTTTGCTTTCATTGCTGAGAGGAAATACTCAACACTCAAAGTTAAAGGAGAAAAGGTTTATTTAACTCACCATTTGTAGAACACTTAGTCCACAATTGGCTGGCTACAAGGCAGACTGGCACACAGTGGATGGGAGTCGCAGAAAAGAAACAGTGATGCCCGTGTGGTAGCAAAAGTAACAAGGGGGTCTTATCAGCACCTTTCTGTCCCTTTTATCTTATCCAACTAGTAGGACTAGGGAGGCGCTAAACTGCTATACTGCTTTAGTAATCACAAACCCTTAATCCCAGCATCACACAGTCTTGATTCAGCCACCTCTGAAAAAGCCATCACCAAAAGCTGCATGAGGCTTCGGGGGTACATCGAGACTCAAACCATAATATTCTGCACATGGCCCTCTAAAGACTCATGTACATTCCTTCAAGCAAAAAGCACTTAGTCCATTTCTAAGAGTTGCCGGAAGTCCCAACAGTTTTAGCATTTCTGAGAAGTCCAGGTCCAAAATCTCCTCTAAGATTTAAGGCAAATTCCTAGCTGCAAGCCCTGTACAAATGAAACGAAAGTTAAAAACTTCCAACATTCAATGGCACAAGATAGACATTTCCATTCCAAAGGTTACAAACGGGAATAACAAAAAATGGAAACAAATTCCAGTAGGGCAAACATCAAATCGGACAGTTCCACGTCTAGCATCAGAAGCAGTGTGGGGCAAATTGTGAACTCTGAAGAGCTTGGGTGAATTTGTACAGCACTTCTGGTGGTTGTAGCTCCCATGACTTCTCTCTTAGGTTGGTTCTGCTCTGTCCTTTCAGTTTTCCTCAGACAATCGACATCTCCAAGCTTCTGGGGTCTCTGCAGCACTATCAGCTTCACACACTGCCCTCTCAGGGGCACACTGCCTGGCCTCCCAGGCCTTCTTCTGAAATCTGGGTGGGAGTCTTCCTGATCCCACAGATCTTGCATTCTGCATGCACCTAAAACCAGCAGCACATAGATGACACCAAGGTCTGCTGTCAGCTGGAGCAGTAGCCAGGCTTCTTTGTTTCTTGGCTGTAGAGTTCCCGTGCCTATGAACCAAATCCTGGGGAACAACTTCCCTAGGCTGATGCCATTCTGGAACTCTCTGAGGCTCTCTTCTCAAAGCAAAGTTTTCACTTTTGTAATTTTGAGCCTGCAAAGGGTAGAGTCCTGGTGCTTCCTTTGATGCTTTCAAACCATGTTTTCTATTCTCCTGTTCCTTCTCAGCAAGCAAGACATCCTTTGCCCTATCCTTGGAGGCTGAAAGTTTACTACAGCGTCCTTTCTGGCCAAGCTCAAAACATTTTAAATCATTCTGCTTGGCTTTGTGCATTTGACTATGAACATAAATTTGGCAAAAAGCTCCCAACAGTAGTTATGCTACTGCCTCAACATTTCATGCTTTGAAATTTCTTCTGCCAGATTAATTAGTCCACCATTCTTAATCTCAGACTCAGGCAAAGCTTCTGGACATGCGCAAAATGCAGACAAACTTTCTGCCAAAGCATAGCACACATCATCTGGAGTCCGTCAGCCAGTTCAGTCCTTCTTCCTAGGAAAAAAAAAGAAAAAAACTCCTGAGCCTGGTCTTAATGTCTTTCTGTCTTCTGAGCTCTGACCAGAATTTCCCATAGGATAGCACCTAAGGCATCCCTGTTCTAACTTTTCAAGTGACATCTCTGAATCTTTCCTAACCATTCTCCTTCCCACAAGCCTTTTCCAAAGGCTCTTGAGCCACATGGCCAGGTAATGTCACGGCAACAGCCCCACTCCCAGTACCAAATTTCTGTCTTAGTTACCTTTCTGTCGTGGCTAAGGAAAAATATTCAACACTCAAAGTTAAAGGAGAAGGGGTTTATTTAACTCACAGTTTATAGATGATTCATCCATAATTAGCTGGTTTCAAGGCAGAGCGGCACATGGCAGAGGGGAGTCACAGAGGAGAAATACTTCATGGTGCCCAAATGGTAACATAAGCAACAAGTGGGCCTTGACAGCATCTTTCTGACCCTTTTATGTTATCTAGACTAGACTACTGGGATGCAAAACCAATCAGTGTACTGATTTAGTAATCATATCCCCTTAATCTCAGTATCACATACTCTATATTCAGCCACCTCTGAAAAAGCCACCACCAAAAGGTGCATGAAGCTTTAGGCAGGGTGGGAAGACACCTAGACCCAAACCATAACACTGTGTATTCAACCAAAGACCGTCTGCAAAGAAAAAAGAAAGCAAAAGAACCACAAAGACACCATTCTTCAGCCACGAAGTCAAGCACAGTTTTCACCATCTGCCTCTCATGGTCACCCTGCAGTAGTCATCAGAAAGAGAAAATATCAGAAGGGATACAGTACAGCTATAGATTTCAAGAACGAAATGTGTCCTGATCACGGGAAGACAGGATGTGCTGTGAGATTCAAGGCTTTAATGTCCAAGGTCATATTCTAATTTGGCCATTAAAGCAGTTTGCCAATCTGCCTTATCTCCCTTCTTCAGAGAACTTGCAGGAAGAACTCTGCCTGGAAACAAGCACCAGTTACTTCTGGCCTCTTCAGAGAAACAGGGGCCTCCTCTAAGGGTCTTTTCAAATGCTGCACCTGCCCTTATGTGTCCTCAGGCTCTCCTTCCAGTTCCTGGGGCCTCAGTTTACCCACCTGTACATATTTCCTACATTACTTCAAAGAGGACCTGGGAGACTTAATTAGTGTTTGTCAAGAATATCTTATATGAAAGGAATCATGTGCAGTAAGTTCAAAGTAATCTTGGCCCTGTTATTTCTTTCATGTGTGCTTAGAAGATTTTTCAACCTTGATAAAAACTTGAAAAAAATGTCAGTTGCTTATATGTTTGGATCCAGGTCCTGACATTATGGTTCTTTCAGCATTTTCTTTGGTTATCAGGGGAAAATGAATTAAAAGTCAGACAGCTATTTTACCGAACTACACCACCATTGTCTAGGTGGTCAAAGATTAATGTGTAAGAATTAGTCTAATGACCCCCCCCTTTCATCAGTGCTGTCCCTGACACACCAAACATACCAGTGTACCACCAAGACTTAGCAATCACTTCTCCTGCTTCAGTTTTTATCGGTGTGCCTTCTCTTTCGATCTTCTGGCTATGACTTCATTCAGCCCTTATCACTTCCTGCACTATGGCAAAGTTTCAAACTGGGCAATCCCACCCACGGCAGTGAAGGATCACTTCTTAAAACTTCTTAAACACTGTTTCATTTTTACCTATCTCAAGTTCACTACTTTGATGGTATTCCCACTGCTTTAGTCTAAAATCCAAAGCTTTAGCAAGGCATTCAAGGTACTTCACAGTATGGTCCCTGTCTACACCTCTAATCTCACTGCCCATCCCCATCCTCTTCCAGCACACCTATGCAGCTTTTCTTTCAGTCCTCCAAAATCATCTCTGTGGCTACAAACACGCCTGTGTTTTTCTTCATCGTTTAAATCTCAGCTTTCACTTTCTTCAACATTTATCTACTAATGTCCCAAAGCACACCCAACTCACTCCAGATATGCATACCTGAACTATACCTGACGGGAGAATAATCATTTTCCTTATCTAGCTAACCACTTTGATGGAATCTTTCATGGCTGCATCCTCAAGGTTCCCAGCAAACAGGAGATACTCAACACATACTTTTAATAAGTGTGATTAAGCTAGGAAAAGAGAGATGAGTTTAGTCATTTAAAAAAAAACATTAATTTCAAAAGCATCCTCTTTTCTAATAAAACATGAGCACATAGACAAAGCAAAGGAACTGTTGGCTTGGTTGTGATTGGGCAATTCCACAACAGCTGAGATAAAACAGGATGAGAAAGCTTCTGGTTATTTTAATGGAAAGTTTCTAAGGCAAACACTTGCAAAATGTTTCCTTTGCAGTCCTCAAAGGTGGAAGGATAATCAGCTAGTCAAATCAAGGAAAGATTAATACGAATCTGAAAAATAAGTTCAGTATGGAGCCAGTCGCTGTAGTAAAGAGAAAGGACAGAACTTGTGCCTGGCAATTAGCTGGACTATAGGCCTGGGGTCTCCAAAACTAGCTGGTCACCTGGACAGCAGGTGGAACTTCAGATTCTGGGTTCCAACTGTAGCCCAAAGGACCACAAATTCTAAGGAGGTAGCTGAGGCACCTGAATTATTAAAAACACAAAAAACTTCCACTTGATTCTGAAAACAAGCCAGATCTGGGAAATACTGACCTATGATTCATTCATTCATTGTTCATTCAAAAATTTACTCATTCACTGGTTCTTCACGTGAACTTTCATATATTTAGTGAAAATTTATGATAAAGATAAGTTAAAGAAGCAACGTAAAAGGCTAGAAAAACAGGTCCTTCATCTTCTTCCCTGGTGTTTTGTTTTTTTATAAGTCTGTTCTTCAAATTGCTCCTAATTTTCAGGAATTTTATGCTCATCTCAACAGCAAATATACTAATTTTTATGAGTTTTATTTTTTTCTCATTGAGTTTATTGGTATATTTTAGGTATACAGTACAGTTGCATTCATCATTGGGATCTTGTACCTTAACATGACAGGTCTTGGTTCTCGTTTTTTCCCCTTGTACCTGCCCTCCCCTCATTTATGAGTTTTATTTTTAACCCTTTTCCTATTTCCGAAGCTAGATGTGCTCTCAAACCACAAAACCTCCACTTTCTTCCTCCAGGACCACCTTCCCTAAGGAGTCCCACTTTTTCTAAGTGTCAGAGTCTGCCACAGAAAATGATTCACAAGCCTGGGAGCGATTATACCCCTCTTGTCTTGTCCCTCCCTCCTTCCCTTGCCCCAGGCTGGCATAGAGGTTCTGCATTCTGAACAGTCTGAAGGAGGAAGAGGGCTATGACTCCTGGCAGAGGAAACCTTAAATTATAGTGAATAAATGAACACTTAGCAGGCTGATCTTGAGAAGATGCCAGCTCTCGCTTTAATCACTTAGATAGAAAATGAAATGGATCATAAAATTCATGGAAGTTCAATGGGAGGGAATCTGGAGCAAGGGGGAAGAAGATTTTTCAAATAATTAAGGGGCTTTATAGGGTTGTGTCTAAGGAGCATGACTTGTACTAGGCAAGGTTTCCATTTGTGACCCTTCAGGAGGGTCTCCTCCTTTGAGCACCAACTTTCTTATTCTTTAAATCATCTGATTCTTTAAATCCTCAATACTCTCTTATTAAGTTTCTGGCTCCTTTTTAAATGAAAGATGTACTGTGGTGATTATTTTTAAATGATTTAAATATTTTTCCTACTTGACCAAGAATAATTCCTCCTAATCTTAGGATTTTCCATGGGAAGAAGCTCAGTGTGGAAGTGACAAAATCCACTTCATTTCCAAAGGGCTAAGAGGCCAACAGAGGCTCAGCAACTCACCCCAACTCCCACAGTCAGTCAGAAGTGGACTCTGTACAAAGCTCCAACATCAAGAAGCCAAATTCAGGGGATGGTGATGCCTGTTCCACTGTTGTACAATAAGCCAGATATGAGAAAATTCAGGTAAGCCAAATCTGTTCCTAAACCTTTGAATTCAAAGATTTCTTTTGAATTTAAAAATGTTTGGTGATAAAGAATTATCTTGGAAACATGTACCTCCTAAGCACTAAGAACGTACTGCAAGGAACAAGCCTATATGAACCACACAAAAGGGCTCCCAAGAGTCTTCAGGCAGCAATTATCTCCCATGGAATGTTATGCAAGGAAAGGAATCTGAGCTGTGTGGATTCCATTTTCCAGGTACAGTGATACTTCCCTATCCTCACCAACCCAGTCCTGGGAGGAAAGATGAGATTTTCCTGGGCATAGGGAGCATGAGCTGTTTATGAAAACAATTGGGGATGTTAAATAATATCAAAACACTTTCAAAATAGCTCTCCTTTAGACAGGAATATACATTTTTAAATGTAGCCACATACTTTCCCAATGTGCCTCTCTGTGGTCACGGGCCTCAACTGAAGAGCCTCAGTGAAGTTCTCAATCAAACGATAGTGTTTCATTCATATTCTTAGCACCCAATGTTTCAATCGTGAGCTTCATCACTTGATAGATATACTGTGAGCCTTGGATATGAATGAGCCCAAGAAAGAACAAGATCTATGTCTATGATGTGTCAGCTCTGCAATAGGAGCTTTCACAAGAAAGAAGATTCAGATTGGTAAACTTTCTTCAACTCATCCAGCTTCCTGGTCACATACTACACTTTGGGATGTACTGAAATTCCCCCTTGGAAGGATGTGTTACCTATTTTAAAATTTCTGTGCCTCAGTTTCCTGATCTATAAAATATGGGTAATAATAAATCTTACTTTTCAAACTATAACGAGGACTAAATATGTTAACACAAGTGAATATGCTCAGGACAATGATCTGGCACAAAATGAGTTCTTAGTACTCATAAGATCTAGATGGTCCTTGTATGGTTAAGGAGACCGAAGATCAGGCCTTGCTAACGACTTTAGCAAGTGGCAAATGTCTTTGTGGAGTTAGAGATTGGGAGGCTTTCTTTTTAATTCAGAGTCACTCACCCTTAGGTTTCTAAAAAAATGACATAGGTAATCATATGAGATAGGAAAATATATTAAAATTATTTTATAATAACTTTAGCTATAATTTTCATTACTCCCTTTTATTGTTTCCCCCAATATGCTTTTTTGAAAAACTGTAAGCTCAATTTCCAACCTTATATTTGGCATTCTATTTAGCACTAAATCATGAGCACTTGTGCCTTCTTGCTTTAACAATGATTTTTAAGGCTACAAATTATTCTACCTGATGACCACATCACAATGGATGTAATTGTTGGGTGGGTTAGTACCCCCACCACTCCCAATGCAAGGACAAGTTACTAGAAAAAGAGCTACAGCTTTGCCTTGAATGACAGGCGATTGCCAGAAGGAGGATGGAAATCTCCAGACTCCTCCTTTTCTTACTTTCACTTTTAAAATGTTAAGAAAACAGCCCCTGCGCCGCCTCCCCAAGTCAAGGTAGATGCCCTATGAAATAGTATACACTCATTCTTGAAAAGTGTCATGAGTGTTTATAGTTTCAGTAAGGTTTGGAAGCTGCCTTCAGAAGTAACTCAGGAGAAAATTAGGGGAGATGCTCCAGTCAAGATAGTTGGATTTTACCAAAAACCAGTTCTTTTTCTCTGTCAACCCTTGGCTCCATGGCTATTCTATGCCCATTTTCCCACAGTGTTCAGAGCAACAGCCAAATGGGGCATTGCTGCCCTGGCCAGACATTTGCCCTCGGGGATCAAGATGGATTTTAGCCCCCTTCCGCCCTGTCACAAAGGAGCATTCTGAACACACATTCAGCTGGGTCTGGCATGAGCACCCACTTGCAGTCTAGACGGCAGCCTAAGAAAGGGGCTAATGCTAGGCTTCACCAGACTGAGCCTCGCATTTGTCATGGCTCGGCCCACGGTGATGTCTTTGATCTTGATCCTAGCAAACCACAGTCATGGACCGAGGTAGAATGGATTTCTGCTTCTGAAAAGACTTGATGGAAATTCCCTTCACTCTTCATGCCCTCCTCAGCCCCTTTCTGCTCCTTTCATTTTACCTTTAACAGTTAGCCCTAAATCCAGCTCTAAACCCAGAACTGCGGAGGCTATGGAGCCAGGGTGAGTCATGCACTGTGCTGCTTTGGATATCTAGAGCCAGGACTGACCCATTTGGGAAAGCACGTGGCCATCCCTTAATCATAGCTTCCAGCTCGGCATTCTTGGTTTAATTTTCTCTAAGAATGGGCTGGACTGTGATCTGATCCTCAGTGAGGGGCAATCATTTCCAAAGGGCAGATTGTTAGAAAAGTTTGCAATTAACAACAACAACAACAAATATATGCAGGCTCTTTGTGGTTATGGTAAAGGAATGTGCCAGCCATGCATGTGCTATCATCTATCTCACCAGCTCTCGTGAAAACAGGACCTAGTCCCTAGGCTCCTTGCAACACTGGGCTCTTTTATTTATGTATGTATTTGTTTATTTATTTATGTACTTTCCCCCCGTGTGGAGAAAGAAACTTGAAACAGGTTGACTCGGTTCACAGGCTTCTGATGAGGGATGAATGTTCCGTGGAGTAAATACAGTCAAATCTGTGAAAACCAGCATTTTAGAAGTGGTGTCTAACCTGCTCACAAAAGCCCTGGAAATGACCAAGTTGGCTGAAAGTGCAAAATGTTCACAATAGCGTCTGTCTTGAATTCAGGATTTTGGATTCCCGAGCCTGTGCATATGCTTAAGCCAAAGGGTTAATCGAGTGGGCAGAGGTCTCCAAGGAGGGCAGACCTGGGCTTCTGTCATTCCAGTTCATGCTGCAGCCTTGAGGTGGGGTTTTCAGTGGCCTCTCTTGAGGGACCAGCCTGGCCCCAGCACACCAAGAAATGCAACAACCCACACAGTCTTTCCTCCCTTCTTAGCTTCCCGAGCAGACTTTGAGTTTCTCAGGACTCAAATGGCAGGTGAGTATACACCATCCAATCTCTTTGCTCACACAAGCAGTCAAGAGCATGTGCCTCCCCTCGTCCTTACGCAAGATTGGATCTGCCATACTTAATAAGACTCACTGTAGGTGAAGATAGAGGCATCATCATTTTCTATTTTGGGAAGTTATTTTTCCATTGCCAGAGAGAGAGAGAGAGAAAAAAATAAACTTGTCTTAAAGGTGAAAATATTTGTTGGACAGTGAATTTCAGGGGAAAGTCACAGCTGGCTTTCTGCACAGGGAAAAAGGCCGTGTGAGTTGGACTGCTGTTCTCCAAGTGCAAGCTGCAGAGCAGGGCACAGGACAAGGCAGGGTTTGACAGAGGCCAATCAATAGTCAGCTCTGCTCTGCTTGGCTGTCTTGGGAAGTGGAGAGCCAGATGCTTTCTGCATTTGGCTCTGCAGTCAGCAGGTCTCTTGCTTTTTTCAGTGGGGGCATCCCTCCAGGGGTACAATATCTTCACTCCTGACAAAGAGAAGCATCTCAGCCTTGTTGGCTTCCCCTCTTCCATGACCATGTGTAGTTACTAAATCAATAAGGGAAGGCCCATCTGCCAGACCCAGGGGCAATGTAGCTTGCTGTTTGACTTTCTACTTTTGTATTGATTGGTGTCTGTCATTAACCATCGTGCCACTTGCTTCTTGGTTATTTCTGTCTCCTTGGGTAAGGACATTCTTCTCAAAATTGTCTCTAGTGTTTGCATTCTTGGCTGTTGATTCTGTTGCTTTCACGGGGGCAGATGTTTGTGTGAGAAGAAGAAGGCATCTGGCCTCGACCTCCCCTCATACGCTGAAGCCCCTTAGTTAAGAGATCAGGATAAACACTGAGGCACTAGTACCTGTGGAAGAGCTGGTCCCTCACCCTTCCGAGTACGATTCTAATATTGTTGCTGACAAAGTTAGCAGCCCACCAGAATGTCCAGATTACACATTCTCTTTGTATTTAGCAAGTTTTTGTTTGTTTTAACTTTTGCCTCAGAAAAAAGTGTATTCTCAAGAGAGATAACTGGGCGTCTCTTTGGATGAGGAAGCAGTGGAGTAAAGAAGGGCTTTGCCTTTATCTCTTGCAAAGAAGTTTAGCAAACTAATTTATTGCCGTGTCTCTCCCTTTTAGGTGTTTCTTCCTTTCATGCTTGTCTCTTTAGATCGTTTGTTTATTTGGCAAAACTTAAAGCTACTATGACTTCTTTCAAAACTGCATCAAACAACTTTACTTTCTTCCCTGCTTTTCAAAAAATAATTATCAGCTGCAACACCAGGCCAAGTAAATAATCAGTTCTGAGGTTTCCGCTCCATCCGCGCCTCACTCTCTGGCCTCGGTGCCATTTATTCTCTTCCCTATTTGCGTCTCCTTTTTAGCTTGCCAGGTCTTGCTTCTAAAACACCCTCTTCTTAGCGCTTTCATCCCACAGAAATATTTAATATAGTATCTTGCGGTTGAAGTGTTCCATGGAGGGTCAGAAAAACGAGGAACTCGCCCAAGGGCACACCACTGGTATTGCAGAGCGAGAACAAGATTCAGGCCTTCTCTCTCCTTCTCCCCCCACCAGCTTTCTAGCCCTGACTATAGTCCTTGTATCGGTTCAGTCACCTGTCTTCTTTGGATATCTCTACCCACCCACAAAGTAAGTGACTGTATTAATGCTCTCTAACATTGCCCTCGGCTTCGTCTTTCAGTGAGGGAGCAGGACAGTTAAGAACACTGACCCTGGCCAAACCATTTGAGTTTTTCTCTCCTGGAGGTAAAGCTCTTTTGACAACTCTCAAGTATCCAGGTAACTTTCTATTCTTGCATAGACTCTGTCTCCAGCCCTGGCCAAATCTCAGGCACGCAGAAGTGGCAGGCTGCTTGGAGAAGGCCTTCCAAAGAGTTTAGAAGTTTCAGGAGAGACTTTTGTGGCATTTCTGGCCCAGCCAGAAGCAGGAAGCACAAGATCACTCACAAGGAAACTAGTTCTTGCACAATTTCCAACAACACTCCCCCTTCCATTCCACCCTGAAGCTTTCCCTGAACCACATACTCCCACCCCTTCCCCAAACATGGGTTTCTGCAGAGTCAAAACTTTTGATAGTTCAGATAAGGTTCAAATGAGCTGGCGAACTCTTGAGGGCTGGAAGTGAACCTAGCATTTTGTTCTTTTGCTCATCACCAGTAATGAGTACACCAGGCTGTCTGTGTCAAGGTGGTTTGGGTCACAGAGTGAAAATCGACATAATTGAAAGCATTCATCAACAAACAATTACATATAATAGCACAGAATGACTACTTATGAAACCTTACATGATTCTGACCAAGTATGTCCGTGGTAATAACAGGAGACACACAATTGTATCACAGTTTTGTTTTGCTTTGTTTTTAAGAAATAAATGCTGGGGGTTTTGTTTTGTTTGCTTTTGTTGATTTATTCTTTAAAATGTCTCCAAAGGTGGCAATAAGAACAAGATTAATGCTTCAGAAGCCAATAGATTTCAAATTATCCCTCAAATGTAAAGAGCATTCTAGTCACTTTTCTAGGTGGGGGAGGATTTAATATATTTCAACTGGATGCCACATCTTACGTTATTCTTTAAAATGCTTGCTTTAGGAGACAGACTTCATTATGCTTTAGTTGCTTTCAATCATCAGAACTTTAGGGTTGATTTTTAAATACTTATTTTTCTCATGAACTTGGGGAAGTAGGGGAAGCAATTAGATCTTGGGATTTTTAAGGCTGCACTGAGGATAAGGTAAGAAAATATCATAAATTTTATTTCATGCTTTCTTGCCAATTGACAGAAATGTGCAGTCCATATGAATTCATATAACACGAGTGGAATGCTGGAAAAACCAATAAAGATTTTGTGGTCTGACCTATAATACATGTAGTTTGATTTAGAGTCTGTTTTTCACAACATGGCAAAATGAATCATAAAATAATGGGCCCTGAAACTCCTGAATTTTTTAACAATAGCCTGGGGACAGTTTACGGTGTAATGAATTGTAATTAACCCACCTTCAAAATCTTTTATGAGTATTTTGCCAATTAGCTCCGCATGCTTGCTAATGACTCATGGCTAGTGCATGTCTTTACAGAACCAGATTTTACAGCGCACACTGCCCTGTTAACTCAGCACAGTGTACAGCCCCGTAAGGATGACACAGGTAGATTGGAACACCCTCTGCACCATCTCTACTTCCACAACCCAATCGATCCAGCGATCACCCTCCAAACCCATGATAACCACAATGGCTAGTGGTGTCAAAGGGCTTTTGTGTCTGATGGATTCCAGGGGATGCTTGACACCCACAGACACATCTGCTGTCACTTAGTGCTAGCGTATAGAATGCAAAGAATTGTAGAGCCATCTTGGTTTTCTTTACTTCGCACTCCGGTTAGCATTATTTTATCTTAGTGGTTCATGGATTTCTGCCATTGACAACATAAGTCCACTCTAGAGAAAATATAACAATGACCAAGCTGTCTCCTTACATTGATTTGTTTTGCTTTGGAATTAGAGGGGCCATGTACATGCTTCCTAGGATCCTGGTTCCAACCTTGCTATGTCAAGAAATGGTCTTTTCTTGCAAAAGCAAGGGTTACACAGGCCTAAGGGGACAATGGCAAGAAGCTAGGGTCATTCTTCAGAAACCCAGCCAACCAAGTCAGAAAGACAACTTAAAGGGGCCGGGATTTGGCTCAGTGGTTCCACTGCCTCCCTCCCTAAGCAAAAGGGCCCGAGTTCAATCCCCCATCACAGGAAAAAAAAAAAAAAAAAAAAAAAAAAAAAAA
>NW_022900919.1:39473915-39485461 GCF_012274545.1 Fukomys damarensis
AAAGGGACCGTTAAACCCCCCAAAAAAAAAAAAAAAAAAAAAAAAAAAAAACTAAAAGAAAGACGACTTAAGCAACCTAACCAAAGGTGGCAAGGAAATTACATGGTCATTTTGATTATGTATAAAAATGTTAAGGATTATAATGTCATCATCAAGGTTTTTCTGCCAGCAAGCACCATGATGAAGACACATAGGCTAATTATCGTAACTAGCACATAATGTTGTACGTGGGGGAATCTCAACCACATAGGAAATATTTTCCCGTGATGGAAAGTATGCACACATTTTTGAGAAGAAGCTGATTGCGGAATGGTAAAGAACCACTGATAAATAGAAAAGGCTTCTATAAAGGACAAAGCAAAAGGAAGAGAGGCGAGCAAATGCCCTGGAAGGAGGGCTCTGCTCAGCTCCTTGTAGGCACTGCCCTACCAGGAACGTGAGGTGGGTCCCTCCTTTAACAAGAAGCAGGACACAGAAGGAGCAAGAGTGGTCTTGCTACAATAACTGGATTCTTTAGAATCCCAAGGTCTGATCTCCATAAGAAATTTCTTGTCTCACTGTGAGATTTAAGGGTATTCTTTCCATCTTTTTCTCACTTTGTAAGCACAGCTCCCTCCCTTAATAAATTAATTAAATATAAAAAACTGAATAATGGAACCATAACTCTCATTTGCCAAGACTGACTAAGTAAAGGTAAAATGGACCCTCGATTTATGAAGTCAATTCATTCAAGAGGGCTGGTTATAACACAAGTTGGTAAATTAAAGGCTCAGACTCCTCTACACAGCCTTCAAAGTCTCTCTCCTGTACACAGGCAGACCTCAGTGTCCTTACAAAGACATTGGCCCAGGATTTCTCAACCAAACACAGGAAAGGATGTTGCAGTATTCATTCCAGAGCTTTTTAAGGGTTAAATCTGTATCTGAGACCATCTGGAAGCACAAGTGGCCAGCATTCAGATTGTAACTTTATACTTTGTTCATAATTTAAAACTAAAGTTGCAGTCTCAACCCAAGTTGTGGGTATGTCAGGCCTATCTTAACTTGCGTCCACAGTAACTGTAGTTTCAGGTGGTGTAATAATACACTAGCATCATACATAGAAAAGTGAGATGGGGGTGGGGGAATGAGGTAGCTCTTTCCTTGGTTCTGGTCCTCCTCTGGCAAATAGAGTGGTCCATCATCTACAGGAAACCAAGACATCCAGGAGTTGATTGTTGTCTGAGGATCTTTATAAGGCCTATAGTCAATGGCCTTAGAAGGGGATCATGGTTTCTGATGTATCTCTGTCTTTAGCCTGGACCATGGCTGCTCTAGTCTACTCTCTGTGTCTCTTACCCTCTCTGGTTTATAGATCAGAATGGGACAATATAAACTGAAAATATATTGTCCATCCTATAACTGGTGAATGATGAGCTGAGTTCACTGAGGTTATGTCTACAGGGGCTTTCAATTAACAAATATACCAACTGTTATATACTAATGCTGGGTGGTGTAGATATTTGAAAGCAGAAGAAAAGCAATGGAAGGAAACAAAACAGAAGAATGAGCTGGACACAGAGACCAGATATGAAAAACGAGATTTTGGATTCCTGTGGTTTTTCAGCTTCCTGTTTTAGTTACCAATGAACCTCAGCTGGACGTTCTTCCCTTGTATAAGTTACTATATATTCCATTATTTGAAATAAACTGACTTTTACTGGAACATACTTTGTGGCTCATCAATTTATAAGGAAAATGTTCCGGAGGCAGACAAGCTGGACTGAAACTTTGTGTCCGCTTTGTACCAGCTCTGTAGCGTTGGACAATCTATGACCTGCTTTCCTCTTCAAAAAATGTTAGACCTAACATTATTTAGCACAAGGCTAAACGCAGTGTGTAAAACAAGTAAATGTTGAATAAATACTGTTCCTTGTTACCATGGTTCCCTTGTTATTACCATTTCACTGATAACAGACTTTCTTACCTCCCTCAAAACTTTGCTTAGTTTTCTTCTAATTAAATCATTAAATCAAGAAATCAAACTCCTCCATTGATAAGGAGCGCTCTTTAAACAGTGCCCTGTATTTCACACACGCACAGAGCTCACTATTCCTAAGTGAATCAGCCAACTAATAATCACATAAAAATACTGAAACAACTAAATCTATATGAACTCTTGTTATCCATATTATAAACTTTGAGTTTAAAAATGCTGATAGATTTATCCAGTCAAATAGTTTCAAATAAATATTCACATTGATGTGACCTATCTTCTTTACTCAGGAATTAATCTACTTTTGCTTCAACTAAATCTTTATAGAAATTAACTGATTTAAAAGTCATATCAATCATATTCTGTAGTAAAATTACTTCATCAATAATTTTCCATTCAACATTCAGAGGTAGTAACAGAGGTGAGAATTACCCAGTTTCTATTTAAATGATTTCCTCTGGCTAGGATCGGTACATAATTGTTAATGCTTCAGAATTTAAGAGAAATTTTCAGGTGCTTAAACCACTGGAGTTTCTCACCTATCTTAATATCCAGACAAATTTAGTAAGTTTTTACTTTGTTCTAGCTTAACTCACATAAAGTGATTTAATTTTATTTTGCTTTCCCTAGATTTTGCCTTCAAGGGAGATAGGAGAGGAAGCAGTCAGCCCACTTTATAGTATAACTGTGCCTTTCTAAATCCACTTGGGATAACTGAGGAGAGGCCTGCTGGGCAAAAGGAGAAAAGCAATAAGGAGTAAAAAGAAAGATTAAGTCAATCTCAAAAAATGTGATTATTCTGAAGTATTTTTAAAAACACATAGGTCATTCCAATTTGAAATGGAAGATTATTAGTCTTAGGAATTAAGTTTAAGAGTCAGCTAACTTTTTCTGAACATGAAAAAATATTCACATCTGAATATAATCTTTTGTTGATTTTTGGTCAGTAATGATACAGATGTGTGTGTATATGTATAATATATATGTATATATATGTATGTGTGTGTGTGTGTGTGTGTGTATATATATATATATATATATATATATATATATATATATATATATGGTGTATAAAGGGAAGAATTTTCTCCTTTCAAAATATTAAAACATATTTTGCTGCCCCTATTTGAGTACTTTCTGTATTCCATTCCTTTACATGAGGTTTGCATTAATGCAGTTTTTAAGGTGCATTCCTTTATATTATGTACTTCCATTTTATGTGACTCTTCACAGCCACACTATATAACCACACCATATAAATAATAAATAACCACATAATCATAAACCAATTCTTATGAACCAAATTGAGCTTAATATTGC
This sequence comes from Fukomys damarensis, assembly GCF_012274545.1. Classification (NCBI taxonomy): domain Eukaryota; kingdom Metazoa; phylum Chordata; class Mammalia; order Rodentia; family Bathyergidae; genus Fukomys; species Fukomys damarensis. Next base: position 39,477,210 of record NW_022900919.1, read on the forward strand.
ACTGCATACATTATAACTCAAAGGATATAGACCTTGACCCACCCTCCCAGAATTTACAGAAGAAAAACACTAAATGTGTTAGATTCGCAAATAGGAGAGAAACTTAAAACCAGTTCAGCAAAGGTCAGCGAGGTATTCCCATCATTTACAGGTCAAGAGGGGGTGTAATTAGAGGGAAGAGATAAGACTGAGTATGTAATTTGGATGGAGATGAGAGACTAGATATGAGATTCCTATGTAGGTAGTGATTGTGTTGGAGTGAATTTTACCATCCCAATGGAATATATTTATTTCTTTTACTTAATGGAACTTATTTAGCATATGATTTGTGCACAACCCAAGAGGTACACAGAGATGTGGCAAGTATTTATCAGACTCATATGCTATGTACCATGCACTTTAAATTTAATGAGTAATATAAGGCTAATATATAAAATAGTTATGTAAAGCTTCAGATTGAAAACATTGAGAAACATTATATCTTATTGATCTAATAATAAACCACCTAAATGCAGAAGTAAGAAATACAGAAAAGAAAGGTGACATGACCTATTTCATTACATGATTTGGTGAGATTGAAATATGACTTTGAAAGAGGTGAGACCTTTCAGAGGAGGAAGAATTGAATGTTAAAAGTCAGGGAGAAGAATTTTCCAGATCAAAGAGTGGTTGATATACGCTCTTTTCATCATTAGTACATATTTGCAGTACATAATGTTTTTACATTCCCTGTGTAGAGTTGGTACATATACAAGGCACATCTTAAATCCTTTCTTCATCACCTTTTCCTCTTCTCCCCCGCTACTGCCTCTATCTTTTGATCCCCTTCCCACTTCAGAAAAATCTATTCCCTACTTCTTATTATCTTTTATTTTATTCTTTATTTAAAATTAGGGTTTCTCATCTAACAGAAGCCATACAATATTTAAGCTTCTGTGTCTGATGTATTTCACTTACCATTAGAAATCAATGGAATAGAAAAATGTGCTATTTACACACCGTGAAATACCAGTCTGCAATAAAGAAATATAAATGAGTCACTTGTAGAAAGATGGATGGACCCTGGGACAATAATGGTTGTTACATTTTTATCCCAGCAGCATGCTAATAAAAGTTTTCCAATGCAGAAAACCCTCCAGATGTTTGTCTCATGACAAGAAGGCATAGCCCTAGCCATTGCTGTGAGTTTGACATTTTGGAGCAGAACCTGCAACTAGGTTGTGTTTATCTCCCAGGGGAACTTTGCCTCCCTTTACCTTGTCTTAGTAGCAGCCATGAGGATTGGGAAGTGCTGACCACAGCTATGGTCCCAGGATAAACCTGAGCAGCCATGTCCCCAGAAATGAAAACTAATTCAGGAGTTGCGAAAGAGAACACAGAGTAGCAGTTTAAAGTTCAGTGTTCCATACACAAATCTGCCTGTACTAAAGAGGCAAGCCTAAGCATTGGGCATAAATAGAGCTGAAGCAAAGAGAATTATAAACAAATGGAGCCACAGTTAAAACTTACCTGACACCCAGCCCCACTGGCATTTTCAATGGGATAAACCAATACATAGCTTTTACTGTTTAGGAATTACATCCCCTACTATTGACAATCGAAAGTGTTGTCTTACTTCTATTTGTGAAAACTCCCTACAGGATTCCAATTTGTATGCAAAACTAAACTACATAGTCACAAATATTAGAAAAAGAATTTTCTTTTAACATCTCATCAAAATGTTTAAATAGGCAATTGAAAACATGACAACTTTCAGAAACACTGAGAGTGAATCACGATGAGCAATCTGTAGACCAGATACATGTAACCTCGCTCTTTATTTTTAGATCTGAGAATAGGTAGGATCTAAACAATGGGTGAAGTCCAAGTAAATTCATATGCCTTGTCTTTGGTGAAAGCAAAAATTAACTGCACCCAGTCAGGATGAATTCAAGGACACAGGAGGATCTAAGAAAAATACTACTTGGTGTTGTTTGTGTTGAGTCTTACAGAAGTCAGGGTATTTGACTATTTTTGGTCTTTAAAATGTTGCTTTTGTATGATTCATACTAATAGAAAAAGAGCATTGGGCTGGAATTTCAAGATAACATCTCTGAAAATTATTTATTATGGATTTATTATTTATTGTAGCATTTTCATAAAATTGGTGGCATCTATACTAGATGGAATAAAAAATTGTTAGTTAAAACAAATTTTAACTAAATTTGGGCATTGTGTTGCATACCTGTAATCCCAGCACTCTGGAAGACTGAGACAGGAGGATTACAAATTCCAGACCAGCCTGCAATTTAGCCACTTAGGAAAATAAAAAAAATAACAAAAAAATATTTTTAAAGGTCTGGGGAAGAGCTTAGTGCAAAGCCCCTGTGTTCAATCCCCAGTACTGAAAACAAAAAAATGTAAGCAGAAGGCAAAATGAATTAGACTGACTGAAGTCAAAGACTATAGGACAGAATGAGAGATCATTAAAACAAGGGAAAACTGGAATGAAACAATACTGGCTTTAAAGTAATATAAGTAAAACACATTGAAGAGAGGGAAGGAGTAAAATACAGACACAATGTTCTGAAAAATTGGGTTGGTGCTATGCAGTTTTGGTGATCAAAAACATCTTTTTCCCAGCAATTTTCCAGTTTTGGCACTAAAAGTTCCATGTCCCAGGAAACCAATTTAATAATTTTGGAAAAAAATTACCTCAATGTGAAGAATAAGAAGAAAATATATAAACAATAAAAGAATGACAATTTTATTTTAAAAACTTAATTGTATTTCTCAATGGGAAAATTAGCTTAAAATTAAGTTATATTAATTAAAACTCTTAGTTACTCACAAAAGCATTAAAAGTGTGCTTCTGTTATGTGTAAGGTGAGAGGACAAAATTTTAAGAAATGTATTAAATTTGACACGAGAGTAGCACACAGACATGGCAAAGTTTTGAATAATAAAATCAAAATGTCAAAAATGCCTACCCAGAAGGAGAAACTCAATGCATAAATTTTAGAATGAGCTAGAAAGCTGAGAAAAAATTGTAGAGTTGACTTCTTTTTAATTCAAAGACTACTTAATCATAGTAAAGTTTGAAGATACTGATCTAGGATAACAAAAAAAATACACATAAAATTAGGAGTGCAAATACAGATATAAAAGAAAAAATATTTTAAATGCAAGAGAAAATGTATACTAATCTGTGTGAAATTTGAAAATATTTGTATAATAAAAGTGTTTTAAGGGGGCAAAAACTTGGGAAATATAAAAACAACCATGAGAGGAAATGTGAGGGGTTATTCAAGACTTGACTGTAAAACATCGTTCCCACGGGATATTTTACTGCTGAGTTTGGCTAAATAATGATACAGAAAAATAATCCATATTTTGCATCGACTATTCAAAACTATCTAACTAATGTCATTCTAGCAGAATACTGATATTCAAATCTGATAAATGTAGCCCAAAATAGACCAATGTCACTCAACGCGGGTCCACACACCCTGAAATCCAACATAGACAGGCAGTGTGCAGCACATGCCCACCCTTGAGACACCTTTCCTGCTGAATTGCCCCACCTCTTTTTCTGAAATGAGACACACAGAGGTAAGCGGCAGCTCAACATATTTGCATGAGCTGATCCCTTTCTTAGCTACAGTTAACTATCAGGACTAAGGCCTGCAACAAATTAGATTATCTCTCTTGAAATCATTCTAATGAGGTGTGCACAGTGACTCAGAATTCCAGGATGAAAGGTATCTATCACAGGGCTCTAGAAAACAGGTTCCTCTCTGTAAAATCCTTGAACTTTGGTTGCTCATTGCTAATCCCCGTGTTGCCCTCAAATCCATTCTTGTGCCTTCTCTTCTTTGAGTCATGACAGGCTGACCTCTCTGGACTCTTTCTCAGGCTTCTGTGCCAAATCTATCTTGGGCTCAGCGAATGGCAGCTAGCGATAGAAGAATATATGTAAGAGAAAATGTATACTAATATGTGTGAAATTTGAAAATATTTATATAATAAAAGGGGGCCAAAAAATTGGGAAATATAAAACCAACAATGAGAGGAAATGTGACGGGCTATTCAAGACTTGACTGTAAGACATCATTCCCATGGGTTATTGTAGAAGTACAGTGGAGAGAACAGGCTATTTCCCCTACTCATGCCTCACTTCTCCCTTGGGCATCTTCGACAGTGGCTCCATCTCTTCCATGACTCCAGTTCCTACCACGAGTTAATTGTGCTTCTAACGGGGTGAACTTTGATCGCTGACGTCTGCTCATGCCACTCACTCTCATTACTCTTCAAACCAACTGGATGGTAATAGTGTCTTGCTAATAATGCCCGGGTTTGGGCCAGGGATTTGGCTCAGTGGTATTGCACCTGCCTCACAAGCCCAAGGTCCTGAGTTCAATCCCCAGTACCAATAAATAAATAAATACATAAATAAATAATGCCCAGGTTACATCCAGTGTTTAGTTCTTCACCTCTTCCATCACCTCTGTAACTAATTTTTTTCCACTGGTGCATCTGATCGGATTCTGAAAACAACAGGTGAAAATGGACGCAAGATTTTTGAAACTTCTAGAACAATGATGTCTTCCAAATGCCATAGGCCTTTAATTATGGACTCCTGAAAGATTACCTTATACATGATTTGTTAGCTTGTGCTTTTCTTAACATCTCTAATCATTTCAATTTCACATTTTTTGTCAAAATAGTTATTATAAATGACAGAGTCCCTGAGTACAGGTCAACTCTAGATCCAGCACATAAGCTTCTCTATAAAAACATTAACAAGCTGCTTTAAATACAAAAGGAATTGTTTTGAATGAGGTATATAAAAAAGTGGAAGTTGGAGTAGATTGAATGAGAATCAGACAGGAGAAAAGAGGAGTAGGAAAAAGAGAGCTTTCTACTTTTCTGAGCAATGGATCTGAAATATTTGGGCCCGATGTTACCAAAAACGGTTCTCTTATTTCCTGATTATTTTTGGGTTTTTGTTTAATTTTTAAGAAGGGCCTTTAAAATATGATGAATATTATTTATGGATTTCTATTCTTGGATGCCTAAAATAAACTCTATGCATGAACTATGTTGTTAAAATAAAAGGATAAGCCAGGAATGGTGGCACATGCCTGTAATCCCAGCACTTGGGAGGCTGAGGCAGAAGGATCACTGTAAGTTTGAGGCCAGCCTGGCTAAACAGTGAGTTCAAGGCCAGCCTGAATTACAAAGTGGAAGTGAAACCTTGTCTCAAAAAAAAAGTCTAAAAAAGTAAGACTCCAGCTTCAGTTAATGTAAGGAAATTATAACACAGGCTAGCCTAGCTTTGCCCATGGAATCAAAGTGATTCAGTTAGTATTCAACTAGAAAAATGAAACCACTGTTTTATTTAGGATGGGCACAGTTTAATCTTTGGAATGACATTCTTCTTTTTTGGCAGATATGTTTTCATAATTCTTAGACCAAGTTCAAATATCAGCCTCTCTCAGTAGTTACCCTTCACCCTCTATTTACTATTTTTTTCCTATCCGAAAGCACCAGACTACCAAGTACTGTGTGTGTGTGTGTGTGTGTGTGTGTGTGTGTGTGTGTGCATTACTAGAGGTTGAACCCCAGGTCTCCAGCATGTGGAGAAAATGCTCTACCTACCACTGTGCTATATCCCCCATATTTTGCTTCAAGACAGTCTGGTTAAATTGCCCAAGCTGGCCTTAGGCTTGTCATCCTTTCGCCTCAGCTTTCCGAGTAGTTAAGAATTCAGTTGGGTGACACTTGAATACTTTGATATTCCCTCTGCTACCAGAGTGACCACTACTTTACAATAAGTACTTTTGCTAATGCTATTACTAGTAATTTCGGTTTGCAAGACCAATTTGACCCAGCAGTTTACTCGGTGCTTGAATACATATTCTCTTTTAGTCTTCAACCCCTCTATATTAAGCACTTCTATTCCCATCCTATAAGTCAGAAAATATAGTTACAAAAGAGGCTAAGTCTCTAACTGAATGCTATTGTATCCTGCTGCTTCCCATACCTATATTCATTCAGATACTTATTATGCATTTATCTAGGCACTCATTTACCATTTTATATTTTTAATCTGACTACTTGCGTCTCATCTCTGGCCATTCTCCCCTTGCTCTGCTTTAGTGATATTAATCTCTTGACCTCTCCTGGAATAGTGGAGCACATTCCCCTCTCTGGACCTTTGTTCATGGTAGTCCCACCTTCTAGAATACTCTCTGCCCTCATATCTGCGTGGATGCTCCTTCACCAAGTTCAGATATGCCCCCTCGGTGACACTCCATACGATATTTCAGTATTCCCACCATGCACATTCCCTGTAACCTCTCTCTGGGCTCTTTTCCACCATGGTTCCCTCAGCCCACTAGATACTACTGGACTTAGTCATGACTCCAAAAAATACTGATTGGTCTTTACTTGCTAGGAACTGTGCTAGGCATTAGAGATAGAACCCCACCGAAATATTAAGATCCTGCCCTCATGGAGCTTAAATTCCCCCTGGAATGCAATGTAGTGGGAGAAGTGTTATAATAAAAGTAAGGCGACGAGGCTGTAAGAGAAGACAGGATGGAAACTGAATCCATAAATGTTACAAATGTCAGTGAAGGGTTCAGGGGCAAATAGCTTATCCAGTTGATGATCCTGAAACACCTTAATGTGAAAGCAGGAAAGTGAAACTGGGAAGAGAAGTAAGCCAGGAAAGGATTATTATTGAATAAGTTACCACAGTGAGCAAGAGAGCTTCAACTCCTAAAAAATACTAGAAGATGAAAAATTCATCTCAGAGTAACGATATGCCATTATGTTAGGGATTTGTTGGGGGCAACTTCCAGGGGCAGGTGAGGACAAGGTTAATTCCTGGGCATTCCAACCCTGTTCCACTTGGGAACTAAGTGGGTTCTGAAAGTAAAAGAGAGCCCGCAGGCAAAGAGTTGCAGGTGCTTGCAGTTAGGAGTCCTTGATTTGGTCATGCATAAAAAGGGAGAGTACCAGAATGCATGGGTGGGGTGTTAACTACATCTGCTGCAGGGTCTGCAAATTGAAGACATTCACCATGGGTGTAACAGTAAAATACCACAGCTGCTTTGGAAAACAGTTAGACATTATCTAGTAAAATTGAAGATATTTATACATATGACCCTGAAATTCTACTGTCCTTTATATAACCAAGACAAGCTAGCTGTGTGAACCAGAATAAATGTGAAAAGAATAGTAGCATTGAGCACATTAGTGCAATAACCCAAAGCTAGAAAAAAATGCAAAAATGCACCAACAGTACGATGGAGAAATAAGTTGGAATATATTTATAGAACAAATCAAAATAAAGGAAGAGGATCAACCTGAGAAAGTAGAATAGGTATTACTTCACAAAACATAGTATAAGGAAAGGAAAAAATCCTAAACATCTTAAATCTGTAGCCTAATTGTATTTATAAGAGTAATATATTATAAAATAAGGGCCCATTATGAAAAAGTACTACATTAATACAATAGGGAATTCTTAATAATGAGAAATCAAATGTCTAATCAAAAGTCATTGGAACCAGTGAAAAACAGGTGGGATATTGCAGAAAACCCACTACCCAAATTAAAAGAAAACCTGAAATATTCTCCTCTCACAAAAAGGGAAGGGCAAAAAAATAGTATTATGGGAAGGGTGAAAAATGAATTTTGAATGGCATAAATAATGAAAAATAATTTTTTCAGACATGTAGATCATTCTATAATTCCAAGTATTATTCCAACAGTTATGCATTATTCAATAATAGACTTAGTTTTATAATTATTAATTATCCAAGTAATAATTATTTCTCAGACATGTAGATTATTCCATTCCTCAAATTAAATAGTCATATCAGAGGTATTATTTTGTTTACTCAAAAAACTCTATAAAAATTCATACATCTTCAATCTAAACAAAAGAATGAAAAAATACGCGAATGAAAATATAAATATTTTCCAAAACATTTTATTGAACAGTATTTAAGTTTTTGATACCCACTCCTTGTCTTTAGTAGATTATTATATGACTAGATATCCATATACCCATTCAGTCTCAAGTGTAAAAACATTTTATGTTCAGAGAAAGAAGACTTTCCTGAATACATAAAGGGGTGTTTCTTTCCCAACAGAAATAAAGATTTAATTACTAGACATTTCATGAAATCACTATGCATCTGTTTCTACATTGTTTTTAGAGCCTTTTTTTTTTTTTTTTTTTTTTTTTTTTTTTTTTT